>NC_085140.1:360078414-360372202 GCF_024139115.2 Armigeres subalbatus | reverse complement strand
AGTTACGTACGTCGATTAGGTAATCTCTCACAGAATGGATATATTACATCTTCAAAGGCATGGTCAAGTCAAGTCCTACGTCCACTAAGCGGTTAAGTCACAGACATTACCCACTATTCGTTTTTTCAGCTGAGATATCAGCAGAAAGTCA
The DNA here is from genome assembly GCF_024139115.2 of Armigeres subalbatus. Lineage (NCBI taxonomy): Eukaryota > Metazoa > Arthropoda > Insecta > Diptera > Culicidae > Armigeres > Armigeres subalbatus. Next base: position 360,372,051 of record NC_085140.1, on the reverse strand, counting down.
CAAACAGAGCGCTCGGCTGGGCGGATCTCGGCAAAAGAATCAAAATATGCCGAGCTGAACTGAGTGTGTAAGACGCCATCATTGGGAATAAATTTTCAGCAACGCCATTTGTGCCGCGGGATCGCTACGGACGCCACTACCAACGCGAAACTTCTACCAGAGCCTTCAGCGTTGAGTCCACTCCCGGTCCGCTCGGCCTGAAATCTTAATCGTTAAGTGGTGGAATTAAATGGGATTGTACAAACTCGTCTTATGACAACTGAAATCTTGTTCGACCACCTCTGCGGAATCTTGCTCTGCTTGTCGGAAACAGCTTTGTATTCAGTAAAGTAAGCGTAGTTAGCCTCGCACCTTTATGATCTGAAATCAAATGATGTGTACTCTTAACGATTAACGAAGGAGCGGAGCTAATGGGATTAATTTTACGGAGAAAATGAAAATTTGAAGGCAAGCGGAAATAACGCGCAGAGGGCAAATCCGCATAGAGCAATCATGCATAGTGTGCGTTGAGTTCAATTTAATAATTAGAACAAAATCAATTGGCATTAAGTTCCAACAATTTGAATGCGGTTTACATAAACATGGAATAATTATTCGAACACCAAAGACTAATTAGTCTTGTCAGTACCTCTATCAATAATGTGTGAACAGGTTCAAAATGTAGTGAATTGATCCTTTGGTCGTTGTATTATGAAAACATTATATTAAAGCTAATATTACCCCAAAGTGTTAATAATTTGTTGGTGTTGACTGCATAAAAATCTTATATACATTGGTTCAGTGCTTCAGGCAGTTAATAAATTAAATATGGAAAACAGGAAATGGTTGAAACCAAATGTCCTAGATGACATGATCACTTTTTTAGATTTAGTCTTGTCTTTTGATATCAGTAGGAAATGCACCGCCTCTGACGTAATGTCTCAATAGAGTAGCATTTAACTGTAGTACTCATTTGCTCAAGTCAATGTCATTGAGGGTATGCTGTATCGCTCTGTAGATGAGTCAAAGAGAAACGTATTCACAGTCCTAGAGTAAAATTAAAATGTTTTATTTATACTATTTATACTTCCTATAGGGCACTGGAAGGGATTCTAATTAGTGATCTTGGTAATATTTTTTCATGAATTAATTTGAATACAGCAATCAATAGCTTTCATGTTTTTCTGTTAATTGCGCTATTCAAATTAATTCATGAAAAAAGTACTTGGTCCTTTTGAAAAGTTGAGAAAATCTTTCTTTCTTTCTTCATAAATTTTGACGTTTACTGCCTTGTTGTTTTCAAATTTCGTATGAAAGAGAAACAGCAGCCCGTGCAGTGCCTTATACATATAATGATTGGTCATGATTGGTTAATCTTCCGGACCGCATGGTCCTGAACCACTTCCGCAGACCCGCCGTTCTTGTGAACGACAAGCGTGCTTTTTTCGCAGGTGTTGTACATTTTACAACGGTGCGAGTCCCGGGAGGTTAATGAACCTGAACAGACCTTCTGCCTTATCATGAGACCATCGTATCAGGTCTGTTGAGAGTACTACCCAGCACCAGGATTCGGCTAATGCACTATGAGCGAAGCAATGCTTGGTAGGGTCTGGATGCAGATACTTGTTGGTTTTATATAACCCGCCCAAACCCAACAGCTAGGCAAGCTCCACAACTCGATAGGGAGGAGTCGCCAAGTCCTCGATACTTCCTAAAATGCACAATCTTCACCTATAAATTTAATTGAATCTTCTGTTCGGTTATTTTTGTTTTGGAATTGTGCGATTCCCCACTGGCCATCGATTAAGAAGAGGCCTCAACATCCCCACTTATCCTGTTCCTCTTTAAATTTATTTATTTAGAAATGCCAAAATTATAAATATAAACAAAACATTGGAAATTTAGCATGGCTGTCTTCGATCACTAGCCAGGAAAATATTCAATGAAGGCGCTTTGAATTTTCCAGCATTCCAATTTTTTCTTGCAATGCGTAATAATTAGATACAAGAAAACTGCTTTCTGGCGTGCGCGAGTTCATTTTAATCGAATTCTTCAGAGAGCGGTCCCGGAGCATGGAAGAGACTGGGAATTTAAAGCATCATGTGAAATTTTCTCGCAATATTCTGAATTTAGTTGTGCGCTGTTAATGAGCTGTTAATGTTGCTGTAGAAATTTTCCTCAAAAGTAGCGTCTTTATCGATTTAGCTGTCATCGGCAGAAAGTGACCTCTTTGGCAAGATTCCTTGGTTTTCATTCTGTTAGTCATTGGAAATCATTGGAAAGGTTGATCTGAGATGAATTTTCTTCAACGTGCAAAACTTAATTGTTTGGTGACGATAGAAAGTTGCTCTTCGCTAGAGATGCTGAATTTGATTATGAGCTGGTAATGATTCAAAATACGTTTTGTTGAAAAGAGTATCAAGATAAACTAGACCCATATTCGCTTAGCTTAGGGGGGTGGATGCTGTAGAAAATTTCCTCTAAAGTAGCGTCTCAATCGAATTGACGGTCGGCAGCAAAAAGTGAACTTTTGGCAAGATTCTTTGGTTTTGATTCCGTTAGAATTTGATTTTGTTTTTGTCATTAGAAATGAAATCGATTGTTTTTTCGATCCACCATTTTATGCAAAAGAGGATTGTTCCGAGATTAATTTTCTTCAAAGTGTGCAAAACTTAATGGTTTGGCGACGACAGAAAGTTGCCTTTCAGTAGCAAAATCACAAGCGCGTGTCGGAGGGAGGGGAAAGGAGAGAGGGGAAAAAATTGTTAGAATGGATGAAATCACTAACAGCAACCAAGCTACCACGGCAATGCCACCGAAACAGGTCATTTTGCACCTAAAGGACAAGGTTCCACTGAAGAGGCGGTCGGGAATCTATCTTCCCTGTGATAACTGTTCTGCAACATCGGTCAGACCCGCCGCAAAATAAAGGTGAAACATTCTTTGGACAGGTCCACCGGAGCACCAATACTTCAAACTCAATTTTTGACATTATCTATGTTTCCTATATTCCAATACCTAAATCACTGTAAATTGACTGTAACGTTCTGACAAATTTGCACTCGTTCTCATCTATTCAAAGATGAAAAGTATAGAATCAGTACCCATGTAAAATCTGATTTAAAATTGTAAGAAATATGAATTTTGACAACGTGAAATCTTTCACCAAACAGCGTTGTAACGTCACGAAAATGGACTGTTTTAAATTTTCTGAGAAGTACATAAGCCTCGAATTTAAAATTGTATGCTCTTTGTACTCGAAAAAGATTTGTTTTGGTGGTAGGGTAAAGTTCCGATGTCGGTAGTATGGTATACCGCCATCGGGAGTGACAATGGGTCTGGGGGTGAGAATGGGTCATCGCTCTCACCGGCAATCTGGAGGTCGTAGAACAAAATCGTTCAAAAAGGTCTCTTATAGTCTTCTTGCCCTCAGATAATCTAATCTATTCTACAAGCATTTTAAGTGGTTGAAACAGTGACCCATTCTCACCCCCATTTGACCCATTGTCACCCCCGACGACGGTACTCAAAATTCACAAATCAAACGCAGCAACCCACATTGTCAATCAATTAGTTAATCAGTCAGTACCTGAACGGAACCAAAACATCTTGACTAGCTCTTTAAGGCTCTATAAACCGTAATCAATTTGATGATGAAGATGATTTTTGTCTCATTCGCACTAATACTAATACAATTTTAGCCAAAATTCAATATTTCACTGCTATTCACCAACTTACCTCTGTCAACGTATATTCATGGTATTTTATATTAATTTTTCACTCACCTAGCTAATTAATTATTAATTATTTGACTGAAAAGCGCTTAAAACCGCTTTTTTCCTAGACAAATTTTCGTATACTAATTAGTACACACCAACTCCGAACGATCGAATCACACTCCATATCATTTTGAACATGCACCACGTTTTTCACTGTTCTTTTTTCGCTATTTCTTGATTTCATCACAACTAAACATAATTCACTACCTAACTTTCACTTTTGTCTTTGATGTTGAACACAATTTTTTCATTCATGTCGAAAACCAAAAAACTGCTTTAAAAATTTGAAGGAGAGACAAATTTGAAGGTTGTATTGTGAATTTTGAAATTCGAACACCAAATTCACTACCGCATTAGGTGAAATAGTGTCTAAAATCTCGGCAAAGCAACTTAGAAATATCAAAACAATATCGAATATGCTAGTCGACACGCAAACAACTTTATGCATATACAAGAAAAGAATCATCATTTCATCGTTGCCAGATTTATTTAATCAAATAATTATTGGGTTTGTGGAATTAATCGAATTAACCAGAAATAAGGAAAGGATTCTGCAAGCTTCGTTGGCAGGTGGAGAATGGTTGAATTTAATTTAACTGTACCATTCATCCTACCTTGCAGTCAAAAAACAAAACCGCGACAGCCTCGACCAAGAAGACGACAGCGCATACTCTTTATTTTCTCCCCCACAATGTTTTCGTAGAATAATTTCTCAACGTATAATCGGTTTTGTGGCAAATATACATTTATTATTCCTTACTTATTACTTATTTCTTACTCATTTTACAGATTAGAACTAATAAATCAGTATCTGTGGCTAAGCATCTTTTCAAGGGTGTGCCACAGCCCAATTCAACCTGATTCTGTTCTATTTGGACTGCACACAAGAAAGTGGATGGATGGCGAGACTCTCAGCAGCAGCAAACAAACAACTGGATGGAAAAAAAAAGACATAACTTCGTCATACATTAATTTGGGAAACTGTCTTAGTGTGCTCGGTACGAAATTTTACGGATAAAATGCAAATATTCGAGAATCAAGTGTTTTACTGTACTTTCCCAACACTGTATGTTGAAAGCCCAGTGGTGTGGAAAATTTTAAAATAAGTTTCATATAATAAATATTTCATAAATGCTCAAAAGTAAACATTTTGTTGCATCTGGCAGCATTATATAGAAGCTGACAAGCTTTTACCACCTCATTTCCACCCACCTCAAATTTTCGTCACTTTTCGTACTAGTTCCTCACCAATACTAACAAGCAATAACGTCATTAATTTTCAAACTGAGTTATGGGTTGAGCCTTAAATTGGTAAATATCATCAAAATACCTTAATATTTTTCCGTCTGTGCACCAATAGTTAGAAATTTCATAGTTGCGAGTCCCAAGAAAACAATGGGATTCGCAACTATAGGAACTAAGATTAAAAATATCGCAACTATTGGAACACTGTACCAATAATTGGAGTTTTGATTTTAGGATGAAATTATGATTTCTTTTCAAAGGGAAGCATTTTATTATAGAAATAGAAGCGGAGCCTTCTGGATATATCAAAGGTAAGTGGAATAAGATGTTATAGGGTGACATAGGGTGAAGTAGTGTTTTGGCGATATCACATTTCCGCTATATGCAGGACAAGTGAAAATCTTGCCTCACTAGTACAACCACCGTCGAACCGACGTGTCATTGGTGCTCTCTGATTGTTCCCCACTTTTAAGGTCATTTGCTTTTGCGGGCGATCACTCCTGTAAAGTTAGAATGCCATTCTAACCTGTCGCCCAAGGCACACAACTACCTGTGCAAAATCGGCACACGAAAGAGGCCGGCTTTTCCGGCTTTTCCCTGCTGCGATGTGTATGGAATGCTTCGTAGCATAGTTTAAGTTTATTGATGACTGTTCATTCATAGACCAGTGCATGATGACGTAGGTTGACAGTTCAAGAGCTATTTTGCCAGAACTTAGTCTCGAAGCCCGATAAAATTTTCATCATTTTATTCGCATGTAGATGTCCTTTGCGATTGATTTTGCTGAATGAAAGAATATCACTGAAATGATCGGATCACAGCAATTTTATACTAAAATATGAATTTTAATTTTCCCTTTATCGATTTTTCTTCTAACACCTAGTAAACAAGCTCTGTGAACTGTCAAAATAAGTGAGGTTAAGTAGTTTGATTGGTTCATTGAGGTGTGAATACGATGCGTTACGGTGAATATAATGTATAAAGTACCCTCACATAACTCCTGTCAAATGAGTTAATACACAACTCCGATGTAATGGTGAAGTTAGAGGTTGCTGAGCTACGAAAACTTCAGGAGCCATTATGACTATGAGGTTGGCGGTAGTGTTCGATGATTTTTCATCATGGCGTCGTGGGCAGCAAATTTGAATTATTTTTATGGGGTGACACGTGGTAAATAAAGAAATAAATAAAAAGGATATATCTCCTGTTACAGCTAATAAAACCATCGAAAAAATTTTTATTTTCGGAATTATACGAGAAACTGAGCAAATTAGAAACATGGCTAAATTGGTAGTTACCCTACATGTAGAAGCAACGTGAACGACTACTTCGATATATGCTAAAAAATATCATTGAAACTAATCAATTAATAAACTGTCGTAATTCATTTGATTAAGGTCTATTTAATGATGAACTTATATTTATTAAAAAAATAACTTTGAAAAATAGGGTAAAACGTCCTATCGTTATGGTATGTCCTAACATTGCGATAGTGTTAAAATAGTCGATTCTGGATATAATAGCCTTCAAAACATTTGTAGATAAGCTAAAACTCCTCGAATTAAAGACTTGAACAGCTTTTGTTTGACAAAATTCCGTTCAAAATTATGAAAATCAACATTTTCATTAAAATTTGAATCCTTTGAGCCTATTATTGCGGTAGAAGTGTTCTGATGTATGATTTATAAGAATTGCATGCAGTACCGCAAATAAAGGACTGAGCTTGAAAAATGTCGCAAATAGGCAACTGCGTCATATTAGTAGTTTGTTTTATTGTGTAAAACAAAACAACAAAGTTTGAAATTGACGAACCAGTACTGGTATTCGTGATCGTCATGTGAAAGCGAAAACAGTTGCATTTTCATTTTCAAAGACCAAATGAAAATGTAGTTGGTCTCGTCACTCTCACAATACAAGCAGTCATGATGGGAATGTTGTTTGTTTGAAATCTAAATTTCTCAATAGTTTTAATAGATCTGTGCAAATAACGATGACTAGTCAATAAAATGATTATATTGTTCTTTGATTTCGAGTTAGAAGTAACATTATTGAAGAAGAAACAGCTTGTTTACAATAGTTTGATGCGCTTTCATGAAATAAAAATCCGTGAAAAATTAGCGGAATTCCTTTCATTGTTTATGTTTTTATTGAAAGCGGGAGAGAATAAAATGTAAATATCGAGAGACTTCTCTCAATGAAAATGAAAATGTCAGTACTGGACGTAACATTTACGAATCTATAGCTAACGAGCAACCCATTCGACTACTATTATTATTATTTATGCAGACTAAGGCAAGTGGCCTTCAGTGATATAAGAGTCTTTTCCATTTGGCTCGGTCCATGGCTGCACGTCGCCAACCACGCAGTTCACGGAGGTCCGGTCATCTTCCGCCTGATCGATCCACCTTGTCCGCTGCTCACCTCGCCTTCTTGTGCCCGTCGAATCCGACAATCTGGCTACGTGCCCGGCCCACCGCAGTCGTCCGATTTTCGCGGTGTGAACGATGAATGGTTCTCCCAACAGCTGATGCAACTCGTGGTTCATTCGTCCTCCACGTACCATCCGCCATCTGCACCCCATCATAGATGGTACGCAGCACTTTCCTTCGAAAACCCAAGTGCGCGTTGGTCCTCCACGAGCATCGTCCAGGTCTCGTGTCCGTAGAGGACTACCGGTCCAATGAGCGTTTTAGATTGCCAGTTTGGTACGGCGGCGAACTTTATCTGATCGGAGCGTCTTGGAGTCCAGATGTACGATTTCCAGTCACTATGCTTCTCCGAATTTCTCTGCTGGTATCATTTTCGGCAGTCACAGCCCAAGTTCTTCTACCACCTCGATTTCGTCACCACCGATCAAACTCGGTGGTGGCTCACATTGTCTTCTTGAACCTCTTCCCATCATGTACTTCGTCTTCGACGTGTTGATGACTAGTCCGTTCCGCTTGGCTTCCTCTCAGTTCAATGTAGGCTTCCTCCATCTTCTCAAAATTACGTGCCATAATATTCATATCGTCGGCGAAGCCAAATAGTTGGACGGACTTATTGAAATTGTACCACTCGTTTTAATCATCGTTCTTCGCATTACCCTTCCAAAGCGATGTTGAATAGCAGACACAAAAGACCATCATCTTGCCGTAACCCTCTGCGGGTTTTGAAGGGACTCGAGAATGCCCTGAAACTGAACTACGCACATCACCCGATCCATCGTCACTTTGATCAACCGTCAGTTTATCCGGAAATCCGTGTTCGTGCATTAGCTGCATAGCTGGTCCCGATCGATTGTATCATATGCGGCTTTGAAGTCGATGAATAGATAATGTGTGGGACGTTGTGCACGGCATTTCTGCAGTACTTGCGAATGGCGAACACCTGGTCCATGGTGAGGTTCGCCCATAAAACCATTGGCGTAACTAATGACAAATTCTAGGGGGCTAATTTTTAAACTTTTCTAATTTAACACTCATAAGACAGAAAGTTTACCATTTTGCTCGATTCAACTGATGTATATTGTTGGTCTACCAGATATCAATGGACGACTTAAATATTTCAAATGATGTTCAGACGCTCAGCCCTGTTTCTGAATGACGAAACTACCACTGTAAATAGTTTGATACACACTTGAGAAGCGATTCCTTCGATTTGTATTCCGCTTATCTTATATAATGATTCGCAATTAGCAAAGAAACACAGTTACTTTTAGTGCAATAATACTGTACCCAAAAACAAAATGGCGGCAAAAACTTCGGTTTGATGCGTGTTTTACCGAGTCTTTCTCAAGAAGCCTACATTGATAATAAAAATGCGCTGCAGCTTTTAGGATTGGTATTAGTTAGGAAGGTAAGGATCTGCCTGATTTAGATAACAACTACTCACAAAACCCTGGAAAACTTATATCTCAAGGAATTGTCCATTATCCATTAAGTACTTGTAATACTAATAAATACCATTTTTAATTCACTTGTTGATGAGGTATTTTTGGTTTTCATAAGTTATAATGTGTTTTGAGGGCCAGATTTGTCGTGAGCAAATCTTATAACAATTGCTCGAAGTTCAAAAACTTGATCGAATAGATTCACTCTATAGTGTTTCGAAGAGAAGGATTGAAATGAAGAATTCCTTTCTCTGCATTTACTCCCATATATAATCAGTGGACTACACGGTTAGATGACTTTACCCATTAATGGGTACTATGTTATTGTTGATATTATTCCCACCGTGAAAAATTCACCCATTTTCTTGAAAAAGCGCCACTACCCATTTTAATGGTGGGAATAATATCAACAATAACATAGTACCCATTAATGGTAAAGTCATCTAACCGTGTAGACATGTGCAATACTTATACAAAGTAACAAATTTTCTAGGTGGGGCTAGCCCGATCCTAGGTGGGCTATGCCCCCTAGCCCCCTGTAGTTACGCTATAAAACCCGCCTGGTACTGCCCAGAACTTGAAATTGGTGCTGTCGACGGCATAAAAGTTGGGAGTACCTTGTAGGCGGTGTTCAGCAATGTGATTGCGCGGTAGTAGCTACAATCCAGCTTATCGCCCTTTTGTAGATGGGACACCTTCCATCCACCTGCGCAAAGATTCTTCCTCCCAAATCTTCGGTAATGACCCAGTGCAGCGCTCTAGCCAGTGCCTCACCACTCGTTTAAATAGCTCTCCTGGTAATTGGTCAACCCCAGGGGCTTTGTTGCTCTTCAGCCGGCCAATCTCCTCTGATTTCCTGAGATCCGGAGCCGGTAAGATTATGTCCGGCGCGCGTTCTCCCAGGTCCATCACCATATTGCCATCTTCATCTGCCACATCGCCATTCAGGTGCTCTTCGTAAGCTGCCGTCACTTTTGGATCACCTCACGCTCTGTTCGTAAGAAGGTTCCGTTTATGTCCTTGCACTTATCAGGCTGTAAGGTCACGTCCAATTTGGGAATCTGAGCTGTTCAGTAGCGCTAGGTCGCGAAGGCCGACGGAGGTCCTTCGTAGCTTAGTTGGTTAAAGCACCATTAAACCCATCGAAGGAAAGTGGTTACTCAATACATTTTCCAAATCAATATCTTCCACATAACGTACATATTCACATATGAGTTTTCATAAAATCAGAACTAGTTCTGCTTGCAGTAACTTTCAAGAAATTTGGCGTTTGAAACCCAAGCATCAAAACGAGCGTTCGGAATAAAAGTCTAGTTGTACACACTTGCTATTATAATAAATTATAAGATTTCAAATGCATTTTCATAAAATTTTCAATTTTAGTTATGTCGCAATTTTTACATAAGACCAAACACTGTATTATGCTCGAATGATAAGCTTATTTCTTCTCTTAAATCTTACAAGAAGCCAGAATATGGTTTCAGTTTGCAAATTTGGGATTGGAATTAACGCTCCGTGCCATTGATCAAAAACCAGGATTTCATCGAATAATTATCGAACATTATATCTTTTTCATTTTGGTACAATACCATACACTAAGGATTGAAAAGTCATGTTAGAATTGATTTTAAGTGAGAATTAGCTGTGACGTTACAACGCTTTGAAAAACCTGTTTTAGAGCACTCGCGTTGTAACGTCACGAAATGTTCATGTCGAATTAAACGAACTTAGTTCGTATTTTAGGCATATTACCTATAGGGTCATCGATTATCATCATATTTGAAAGTGGTTCATTATTTTGGAGTAAAATAACGACCATTAATCATGTTTAGTCAAGGTACAAAATCACAAATTCACGCGTGTTGTAACGTCACGCAGCAAATTACATCCGAAAGCCTTTTCCTACACATATTCGGTGTTAATATATCTATTCGATAGAATATCGAATTAATATATCTATTCGAATTTTATAAGGATTCAGAATATGTAATAAAATGCATATGTGTACTGATGTTTTATGCAAGCTTCTCCATAAAACCATTTGAAGGTGCGTCAAAACGTTGTAACGTCACGCCTAACGGCCTGGACTAAACAAACCTTCCCTAATTTCAATTGCAAAACCAACGTGTACTAAACGTACAAAAGTAGTCAGTTGGACATAGTCCGATGATGGCCAACATCGCGCCCGAAACTGGTCGACGTAAAAGGTATTTTTTAAATCTTAGTTGACGAGTGTAAAACGATAAGTGTAGTCTTGCCTCGCGTTGCGTTTCATTAGTGTCGAGCTGTTTTACGTTAGCATAAACCAAAAATCAAACGTACAACCCTTCGCCTAGAAAATGCTGGTCCTGAGAAGATCCATTTCATTTCTCAATGCGTCTTCAATAACTAACTGAAACCAAACCGATGACTTTTCAGTATGATTTGAATAAATTTAGGCCACTGCATAACGCGGAACGCAACAGGCGACATTTTTATAATCAACCCTTCCTAACATAAGTAAATGCTGTATCGTTGAGGTTGAATGATGACTACTGACATCGACAACCACCATCATGCGATGGTTTTCCCATGAAAATGCTACCAGTGCAGTGCCATCGCTGTTGTTTCCGCACTCTGCGTGAAACCTGTTAGAACTGAGGATAATCCAAACTCGCAAGCAACAAAAAATGTCTCATTTTCTACAGATTTAACAGATTTAATTGATTGAAAATCGTATCATATATGCCTCAACCCATGACAAACGATTTCGCTTTTTCTTTACAAAAAAATTCACATGTATTAAAACCGCTTGGTGCGGTTTGGCAGAACCCCCCATTTGATGTAGTAGTGCTTGTAGAAGTCATGTGGCTTGAACAAAGAAATATTTTTGTATTTCATGTGTCCTTATAAGATAAAATTTAATGTTTAATCCAACAGTAGAAAATATAATTCTCAACGAACTATGAACATTGTTTTTCTTTTTTATCATATCTTAGCACATGGGTACGGAGTGCCCTAAACATTGTTGTTGCTATTTAGAAAAATACAAATCGTATAGGTATTTGTACATTTCAATATCTTGAGAACTAAAACAACCTTGTTCTTTCATGAATTTGAGCGTTTTTCTGTGATGTGCTGACCTCTCGCCTTTTTCTGTCATGTCCTAACTAAAACAACCATTTTAATAATGCAATTATGTGCATTACCAAGCTTTGAAAGGCTGAAATTCCGACCGATAAGGCAATCAAATTGTTATCGACTAATTATTAGCTGGGTTGTCAAACTTTGTTGATCATCTTTCTCTACGATAACAACGCGTTCTCTAAGCGTAAGCCAAACTGATAGCAGAAGTCAACAAGCAATGGCATTTCAATCTTTATATCACCTCTCCAATTTATTCAATTATCGCAAGATAAGCTGGGAAATTAAGCTCAATTTTGCCAGCATTACCCTAGCAAGAACCATCAGAAGCACATCAAAATGGGTATTCTTCAGCAGTTTGGGAAATATCGAAACGAGTATTTGGCCACCCTGACAGGTTACAACATTCTCTTCCGCATTTCATTTTGCGCAATCGTAAAATCTTTTTTCTTCTCCTATAATAATTGTAGCAACTTTATCGATCATGATGGTAGTTATGACCAACGCTTGGTCTTCGCCGCCATCCCCAAATTGAAGCCGACGATTCTCCATTCCTATTACCGAAGACCAAGGATCATGGATTGTGGCGATACAGGCAGTTGGTGGATCTTTGGACCGATCATCACCGGTGTCGCGGCGGATCGAGTCGGTCGAAAATGGACTCTTCTAAGCGCGGTCATACCGACATCGATCTGGATTTTAATTGACTTGGGATGCAGTGGGATATTTGTACGCCGCAAGATTTTGTTCGGAATCGGCTATGGAACGGCTTACTCAGTATCGCCCATTTATTTGGGTGAGATAACATCGGACGCTATTCGGATCGTCCGGAACGATGATAACCGTACTTTGAAGATAGGGTTCATGGTGAGTATATGTGGACCATATATGAGTAGGAACTCAGCGTGGGTTTCAATGAGTGGTCCTGCTCATTCGTGTTGACTTTTATGTGGATGCCTGAAACGCCTTACTATCTAATTGGAAAGAACAAACCGGAACAGGCGAAAGAAAGTCTCGTCTGGTTTCGTCGATCTTCAATGGTTTCTGATGAATTGGAAATAATGAAACTGTCTGTGGAAAAGTCTAATCGAGAAAGGGGAACATTAAGTGAACTGTTCATGCAACGTACCGCAACCACATGCGGATTGTATTTATTTTGTGTAGCTATGCAGTTCACTGAATACGTAATTTTGGATACGCTCAAACGATTTTGGAAAAATTTCTAAATTTGAAACCAGAGGAGATGTCCATCGTATTGGGAGCTGTCCAATCAGGCCGTGTTGTTCCCCGCTGTTTTAGTTGATCGAATGGGTCGACGGCCGTTGCTGCCGCTTTCACAGCAGGAACGACATTGGGACTATTGGTTTGGTGTGTATTTGCCATCGCGGAGATGATTACCAAGGAAACTTAGGATGGATCGCATTCATTGCACTCATGTTCTACATAGTGTTCTATGGCGCAGGATTGGCTCGTGTCGTCGCCGTTGACAGAAATATTTCCGAAAACATCCGGACCTGCAAACGCCACGTTTACAATCGCGAGTGCTGTGGTCATTTTGGATCGTTAAACTTTTTCAAGCGACGCTAGATAACGTTGGGGCATATCTACCGTTTGGATTGTTTACGCTCAGTGGGGCTATCAGTGGAGTGCTTATCTACATGTACATTCCGGAGACGAAAGGCAAGTCTTTGACGACGTTCAAAGGATAGTGGCGAGGGTACGACCGCAGATAACTGGTGATATGGATTGTTGATATTTATTAGTCTTAAATGGGCGGCTAATTATCAAACTTAACTACTTGCGCTCTTAAACAAATTAACGAATGTGTTATTTATATCCCAAACCGTCAGGGTCCGTTTGTCAAAATTTCCATGACAGATTTTATATTAAATATTGAGAAAATAACTAATATATGGAATAAATGTGTTTCTTTCACACTTCATTTGAACAAAAGCTTTGTTGATGTTGAATTAATGACAAACTATCTTTTATTCTTTTCAGGAAATATGTCAGACAGAAAAACGAATAAAGATGACATTTTGGAATATTTTTAAACTAAAAATTAAAAACAAATTGGGATCACCCTCGAAAAATATAGGCAAAAGTTTTTGGTCATATTTTCGCTGTCTTACATCCGATTTTGGGTATTTTTAGCTCGATACAAGGAATATGAGTAGATCTTGGACCGTAGGTATTTTAAACAAACAATTTGTAATTTTTCATGTGCTAAAATAAGATACTTTTTTATTTTTATTAAGATACTCATTTTTCTTATAAGGCCGTTACAAATATTTAATTAACTTTTTGTCCTACTGGTCTCCGAAAGGTCGAGGGGGGATAATAAAAAATAAATAGGGGAACTGTACCGGTTTTGGCCATGTTCCTAATTTGGCCAATTATGCGAATAACTCCGAAAATAAATTAATTCGCGAGGGTTTTATTTGCTCCAACAAAAGATATATCTCTCACGGTTCAACGTTGCTTTCAACTGAACGATTATTTTGGAAAAATATGTATTTTCCAGGTCTGGCCAAATTAGGCACTAAGTTGGCCAAAACCGGTGCACTTCACCTAGTACACAGGATTTTGTTTTTACACGATTTTTTTCGCTCGTATTTTTGGTCGTGCGACGTCAATTTGCAACCAAACTCTTCATAACATGTTTCAAAAAATCCAGAATAAATCAAAGAAAAATCACATGATAATTAATATAAGTTAAACATTTTGGATGAGTGGAAAATTGAGAAAATGTAAATCGTGTAAAAACAGAATCCAGTGTACATTCAAAGTTAATTGCCTATATGCCGGGTGCCACCCGGTGTGGAAATTAATTACTATGTCTGAAACTTGATTATGCATATGTACAACATGTGATAGATTTAGTTCGGAAAAGGTATTGGAGGGTAACCGTCCCTTCGGTGGGGTTTGATCCCACGACCCCACCGAAGGGGCGGTTACCCTCCAATACCTTTTCCGAACTACTTAAATCTATCACATGTTGTGCATATGCATAATCAAGTTCCAGACATACTAAAAAAAATTAAAATGAAAAAAAAATCAAAAAACTCCTCGGATTTGTTAAAGAATGTTTTGAAAATCCTCAAAATTATCCGATTTTTATTTTGTTGCCCCTCAAAATATTATTTTTTGGCAGAAAAATCCGAGGGGGGGGGGCGGTGAGACAAAATGGATTTTAAATATTTGTATCGGCCTAATTATGTTGTAAAAATATGTTGATTTTTCTTAAAATTGAGCCTACAAAACTTCGAAATGATAAGCAAGATGGAACTCAATTTTAATCATCTATGAGGTGCTTCGATGATTTCCAGCGGAAAAATATTGTTTTATTTTTTGAAATCAAAATGCTTACTCAAGTGCATAGTATGCATCGGCCAAAAGTTTTGGTTCACCCACTACTATATGGTGACCCGGCCATAAGTTTGGGTTCATTATCCTGATATGCGATTTGATTCAATTTCAGCCAAATATTGTCTGAAGTACAGTTCTTGATGTTTTGTTTTGAAACTCACTTTCTTGTTAGTTTAAAATATAAACGGTGCAAGATCTTGAATGGTTCTTATGGTTCTTATGGTCATAATGGTTCTTATGAAAGGCTATTCTGACAGGACAGTGGTTCCTAGTTTACATAATAGAAAATCCAATTATGTGTATGACTACTCAAAACAATTTTAATTCAAGAAAATAATATTTTCCGAAAGATATTCAATTTGCAAAAAAGAGCAAACCGCGCTGGAGGTTGGTACTTTGGATTCTGATGGCTTTTCCGCAAACGTGACCTTTAAGTGGTCTTGTTGTGTAGGGATTATCACGCCTATCTAGAGAGTAGGAAGTTGAGGGTTCGAGTCCCTCCAAGACACATTCTTTTTCGCAAATTTCATATCTATTTGTCCATTTCGAAACATGTTCTGTGCATATGTGCAGCCAAGATATTTAACAAAAAAAATATTTTGATTTTGATTTTGAATATGCAATTAATTGTTAGGTCTCATTTGTTTTCCAACTTTTCAGAAATTAAAAATCCTATGTGTTGAAAACTATCACTGCCACTTTACAAATCCTAGGTGGGCTATTTTTTTCTAGGTACTTCTAAGCCCCCCGCCTCTAGCCCCGGGTCCATGACGTTAGGCATAAGGACGTTAAGCACAAGGACGTTAGGCATAAGTACGTTAGGACGTTAGGACGATAGGCATAATGGACGGTAGGCATAATTCTGCCTTCTTTATGCCGTGGACTGTTTTTTGGGTCATTTATGCCTAACGTACTTATGCCTAGCGTACTTATGTCCTCCTAGCCCCTCTTATTTACGTCAATGGATAAATCTTAAGCCGGCTACACATCGCTCCATAAGCGGATGGTCATAAGTTTGATTCCCGCAGCCCCTTCATCATGTTCTAGTCAATCCCTTGAAGTGCAGCAGTATGGCGACGTATCAGATGGTGACTAACAAACTGCCATTTTTCGTGGAGGCATACCTCAAAAGACTTGGTTAACTTACAAACGAAACAATGCATCGCTCAAATGGACTCACGATATGGACGAACGAACGTTTTGAAAAAAAAGGTTCTGTTATCCAAAAACTTCGCAGTGGATCTCGTAGTGATCAACGAACACAGAGTGTCTTCCAGTTTTGACATAGTCTGAAGAACCCAGAAAGAAGTTTGAAGTACCATCTGCAGGGAAATGTATAAGAAGTTGAAACAAGTTTTGAGACAGTTCACTTATGAGCAGGTACATATAACAATCCCACACAGGGACTATGAAATGGTGAGTTGTGTAGCTGGTAGTGTAGGCTGGGTACTGTTGTCATTCTGTGATCAGCTAGAGTGAGAGGGCGCGTCCGGTGGGGTATGCCTAGGGCAGTCTGTTGACATTCTATAAAAAGCTGCATGTATCCACAAGCAGGCCCTATCAAAGCAACCGTGTGCCGCTTAAGGCGTACTGGCCTAGTCCTGGTGTTGAGTGGGACTTTATTCAAATTTCACCCGACTGATCGAGTGTCTGTTCAACAAGGAGGTGCAGCTCCAAAAGCGTCTGTTTTGGCATCCAGCGTCTGAGTATGAAATGCTATTCCCGGAAGCCATACCTAAGATGGCAGCCCCACCCGGTGGCGAGGGAACCTTGGGCCAACAACCAACTGTTCCTAAAACATCAATTTGTTCGAGAATACGATAATGAAAGAATATGGACTGATTGTGGTCTGGGTCATATGGCATAAAGTCATTTGGCATGACGCCAAATTTGTAAATTGATAATTTACAACTGCAAGAAAAGAGTGGGTCATTTGGCATAATTTTGAACTGTGGAAGCGAAAGGGATATTTCATGTAATGTTTAGCGTAGATAAAGTAGGTTAGGTCGAGGCTGTTTTCTGATAAATTTAGACTGATGGTAGACATTTTCCGGAAGAATGTAACAAAACGCCAGAATTGCTTCCGAGGCTTATTCCGGCCACGTACCTACTTTTAAAGTAGGGATTACATCCACCATTGCTTCAACCCGGGCATGCGCCTTAAGACCGGATCAAATCCACCATTGCCTTAATCCGGACAAGCGCCTAACTTTGAAAACTCAAGCAATACACTTGTCGTAGACGAGTTACTAAAACCAATCAAGTCACATATGAGTTACTGCAACGAAATCAATCTGAATTGTGCTACTCGGGGAAGAGATCACATCCACCATTGATTTATTCCCGGCAAGCGACTACTTATAAAGAAGGAGTCACATCCACCATTTGCCATAATCCGGGCAGGGCCTACTTTTAAAGAAGGGATCACATCTACCATTGCCACAATTCGGGCCACACACCTACTTTTAAAGAAGGGACCATTGCTGCAATCCGGGGAAGCGCCTACTTTTAAAGAACGAATCAAACCCTCGATTGCCATAATCTGTGCAGCGCCTATTTTTAAAGAAGGGATCACATCCACCATTGCCTCAATCCGGGAATGCGCCTTCTTTTAAAGAAGGAATCACATCCACCATTGCCTTAATCCGGGCAAGCGCCTCCTTTCAAAGAAGGAATCAAATTCCCCATTGCCATAATCCATTCAAGCGTTTACTTTTAAAGAAGGATCGCATTTACGGCCTTAATCCGAGCATGCGCCTACTTTTAAAGAAAAGATCACATCCACCGTTGTCTCAATCCGGGCAAGCGCCTTCTTTTATAGAAGGAATCACATCTTCCATTGTCATAATCCGGGCAAGCGCCTACTTTTAAAGAAGGGATCACATCCTCCATTGCCACAATCCAGGCAAGTGCCTTATTTTAAAGAAGGTATCGCATCCACAATGACCTTAATCCGGGCAAGCGCCTACTTTTATAGAAGAGATCATATCCTCCATTGCCATAATCCGGGCAAGCACCTACTTTTAAAGAAGGGATCACATCTTTCATTGCCATAATACGGCCAAACGCCTACTTCCAAAGAAAGGATTACATCCACCATTGCTCTAATCCGGGCATGCGCCTACTTTTCCTCTGCATTGCAAATGCATTCTTTCCACGAGAGGATGACGTCTTTTTAATATTGTTATCGACGGGTGTTATATTTACTATTCCGGGGTGTTTCCCGCACCACTTAGTCACCATTCAGCGAACGCAAAGAAAAGTTATGCCAAATGTCCGTTATGCCAAAAGACCCTTACTTTTGACGCTGGTCATAATTATGCCAAATGTCCGTTATGCCAAATGATCGTTATGCCAAATGGCCTGTATGCCAAATGACGTTATGCCAAATGACGTTATATTTACACTTCCGGTATGGACATTTATATCAATGGCATACATCATTAATACGTATCTGTGATCCTAGCGCGTATTTAGTGAAATCTATTTTATATATTACTATCATGGAACGGACTCACCACATCTGCAGTTGATTGAAGTTCAATCCAGATTGAAGTTAAATCACAGGTTGAACATTCAAATTCCAGCTTCGTTTCCATCCTCCAGCGAGTGATTGGCTCCTCATCTAGCTGCAATTCTTCAGAATCCAGTGGAAAACAGCGTCGACCTTCTTGGAAACTTTCGTATTTTGTATCATTTTACAATTCCTTTTTATTTTTTTCGGGCGGATATTGCTGACCATGGGCAGGACAGCACAAAAGAGTTCCCAGGAACTCAATCTCCAACTCTCAATCGAATGCTCGCATTGGTCGAAGTCGTGATTTCATTGCCGGTTTCCAATCAAGTAGAAATTTGACGTAATTAAGGCAGCTGCTGAAAATCTTCTTGATGGTGGAAAACCCGAATCGCAACACAGCAACAGTTAATTTCGCGGGAATTTGAAGGGTAAACTTGAAAAATCGAATCCAATAGTTGTTTGAAAAAATGACAAACTGGAATTTTCCGCGTCCTTTTTGTAGCACAACCTGATTCGATCTTCAGCGAGAAACAACGATCGACTAAGGTTGAGCTTGATTGACTCCCCGTAGTGGCTACTCCATTATGACCAGATCCGCTGTTTTTGGACAGAAAACCAACAGATGTTTGCTTGGGATATCTTCAATGTACAACTTCTTTTTTATTCCTTTATTTGGTAGGCACTCTGTGTTATTTAACCGCTACTGTGTTGAGATCTACTGTGGTATTCTGCTGCCAGAATCCACACAGAATCTATTTTGAGATTTTCCATTATTCTTGTTGTTGTCGTTGCTGGTTCGTTTCACCGTGAGTCCATTGTGTCCATTTACCGTGTCGTGAATCCAATGATCGTTGCCGTATTGTTGCCATTTATCCGGGTACGTTAGAGGAATCCCTCCGAGAAGAACAATTTGTCAGTCGTCACCAGGCAATCGTAACGGTAAGGGCGCTTCCCTAATACGCCACCGTATACACGCAAAAAAAAATGCAGTTGAAACTACCATTCCGAGGGTTATTTTTAAAAATATGCACCGACGGTTTTCAGCAGAAAACAAACCCGTTTGATTTTACCATGCAAGCAGTAAAAATCAACTGTGGTCCATGCGGAACGTTGTCACAAGAACTGAAACAGTGGAATTTATCTGAAACCATGGTGAAATTTACTGAAATTTCATGGTAGGGGAACTGTACCGGTTTTGGCCTTGTTCATTATTTGGCCAATTTTGCGAATAACTCTGAAAATAAAGCAGTTCGCGAGGGTTTCATTAGTTCCAACTAAAGATATATCCCTCACAGTACAACGCTGCTTTAAACTTATCGATTATTTTGGAAAAATATGTATTTTTCAGGGTTGGCCAAATTAGGCACTAAATTGGCCAAAACCGGTGCACTTCCCCTAGTTTTAAAAACAGAGCGTAGTCTACAAAATAGTAGTTTTTACCACGGAACTTTTTTTTAGTGTAGGCGACTGACGAGGGTTTTGGTGGAGGGGCTGGGAATCGAGCCCTTGACCATTCGATTGTAAGGCGACGCTACGGGACCCCCCTTTATATAAAACTACTGGTGATCTCATTTGTTAGGTCCCACTGGCGCCTGCCACGTCAGAATTCAAGTTAATGTAGGGAAGGGGAAGGAAATGATGCAATCACTCGCCCACTGCATGCCATATATACCTCTGCACTTGCCACGAGTTCAAGCGGAATTTTATTGGAATTTTTGGGTGAGGTTGACGACAGGCAAAGTTCTGTCTTGGTTAACGAGTTGCCCAGCTAATGTGATAGGAGATAGCAATTATAATTGGGAATTAGAAATTCTAGTTGGATATATAGAAATCGAGCTTTTCCGTTTATTTCCAATTCTAGCAGTTACTACTAGAATAGTCAATTTAAAGGTATTTTCGGGATCGAAAGATGGGCTGGGTCGTCCACACCTTACGTAGGGTCGGGAACGAAATCTGCAGACATGCATTAGACTGGAATCCAGCAGAACACCGCAGCAGAGACAGACCCGGAGGGTCATGGCGGCGAAGCCTCAATAAAGAAATGAAAGAAGTCGACCGAAATCCAACCTGGCAACAGGTTAAAGCGATAGCACTACCGGAGTTGTATAGGACCCATAAGTAAGTAAGTAATCCCACACTAAAAGTCCGCGTAAATGAGATAAAATTGAAATATTTTACAATTACTACCGGCAACCTTCTACACTAGACTGGTCCAGATTACTATGGGGAGAAAAAAATGTTGTCGAATTCCACGGGGCACCCCCCAGAATTGTGTCCCATATAAAAGTTTATTTAATCATCATACAATGTTCTGTGGAATTGTTCTGTGGCATACCAACTGCCGTTTTTGCAATTCTGAGGTCAATCGACTAATCAGAACCAATTTCCAGATCGAATGAGTGACGGAGGTGTATTTTCCTATACATTTTGGCTGAAATCCCCATACAAACTTCAAATCAAATGCGCCAGCTTATGCAACAAGCGATTGAGCTGAAATTTTCAGAGATTGATTTTCTCACCCAAAGACGCAATCCTGGGGAAATTAGACAACTTTTTGTTTCCTGGGCCAGTCTATTCTACACTCAAAAACAGTAAAAAATACATTCAGCAATAGTTTGCAATC
Organism: Armigeres subalbatus; assembly: GCF_024139115.2. Lineage (NCBI taxonomy): Eukaryota > Metazoa > Arthropoda > Insecta > Diptera > Culicidae > Armigeres > Armigeres subalbatus. The sequence continues at coordinate 360,350,545 of NC_085140.1, read as the reverse complement.
CATTTTTTGTATTCCATTATCTATCCAATCAGCAAGAAGCCCTATCGATATATGATGTCTTCGTCGTCATGCTTCCTGCAAATCAGCGGCACAAAACGACAAGAAGTCGCTTCCGAGCAGGAAAAAAAGTGCCACTCTCATCATCATTACATTATGCGGCTATATCCGGCCAGGCTGACGTATATAACGAATCCTGTGAGTCAATGAACGAACGAGAAAGCGGAAATCAACCATCATGCTAATTCATCTATCAGGGTTAGGCTTTCGGTGCTTCATTTGCTCTCGCCTAGCGTAATGGATGTGCCCGGGTACGTTCAATGAAACTCATGCAGGATCAATGATGTGTACCAAGCCAATGTGTAAAACGCAGACTGCCTTCTCCTGGAGTCAATGTACTGAAACGATTCTGAACGCGTCTGTCGCGTCGACGACTGCGATGGACGATGGGGCTGGCAACGGTTATGGGATGAATGAATGAGCCGACTGAGTGTTTGAGCAATGTGCTAAAATATTCATCAGTGTCATCTGCTGCGACAACGAGGGCGACGACGACTAGCGAAGAAAGACCTTACATGAAGACTACGGCTAACTATGTATTGCAGTGCTACTACAGGCGGTCCTCTACGGAGACTTTGTGCCATGGCTGACAAATTACCAACAAAGGCACGAAAATTTATGAAAAGCTATATAAGTGCGACGGTTCTGTTCCCCAACAGAGAGGAAGTGTAACGAGGAATTGAGATTCAATAAATTGAACATTATTCTGTTGGCAGGCGAGATGATTTGTCAGCCAAATTTAATTACACAATATAAGATGGAAAATAAATATCGACTGAATCATATTCTCTGTTTTATTTGAGCTTGTCGCTTGTATTTCTTTATAGTGAGCTGTATTTGTAGCCATTTAGACATTATAAGTATTAGCGTTAAGCATTTCGTACAAATTTGTAGGTGGCACAAGGCTGGACTATTGTATGAGAGTAGCATCAGTTCCTTCCGTTACCACAGTTATTGATTTGGGACTAATCACTATCTCTTAGATGGATGCAATGCATTCTCCAATAGTCGAAATCTGTCCTGGCCACGCGAATGCTGAGGAAGGGGAAGGATGGTTAGTTGGACACCTACTTAAGAAAGATGCATAGGTGCCACGGCAGGTTTTGGAATTGTTAATAATAATTAATGGATAAATAATTCAAAACTACATTTTCACCATATGATGTTTTGTATTTCGTTATTATCAATTTAATTAAAACTATATGTGAGTATTTTTTCTGGAAAGCTTAATTATATTTGCACTATAATTGCATTGCATGAACTATAAATATAATTGATTAAAAAATAATTATGCGTTACGCTGTTAAATTGATTTCTTGGTAGCGAATTCTTAAAAAAGCATATGGCTCGAATCATATAAAGCACTGCACTGGCACTGTGAACACCTCCACACAAGCGGGTGCTTAAAATTCAATGCTTCTCACGTTTTTACGTGGTAGGGATGTCAGATACATTATTATTGATTGATTGTTTGCATTAATGATTGAAGATCACTTCACACATGTAAGCAGGAGGTTGTGGATTTAATCCAAGGCTCGTCTTTTCCTACTTTGTATCTCAAGCTTTGTTATATGTGTTTACATTCTACCACAGGCAAAAGATATTTAAGCGACAAACGTCAAACGTCGAATCAATAGTAGCTATATCTCGACTCGGGCGGACAATTTCCACGTTAGTGAGTGCCATGATGGTCAGCCGCTGCACGAGTTGATCAGGAATTTCTTTTCTGTCGAAAGTTTGGCTTTCGATATTGTGCTGAGCTCAGAACCAGAGAAAATAAAGTGAACAAAGAGAATACTTCAAGATACTACGAAACGAGGAGGACAACATTTGGAGACGGGTCAAATTTGGAAATACGACTCCTTTGTATTCCCAAACAGCTATCCACTGGTGCTTCAACATCTCCAGTGCATGGAACGACGTATACTAAAAGATCCGGTGATTAGGGCAAGCGTCATGAGACAGCGGGTTGATTGTGAAGGGGTGCAACCATAAAGCGAATCGAAGGGAATTGGTGAAGTGGATTCGAAACGGACGTTGTTCTCCGCTGCGTCGTCAAAGGCTGCTTTAACTATATTCCATCAGTCCTCAAGAGGAGCCCCATTGAGCTCACCCTCTTCCGGCAACGCTGCCTCGAGATGCTGCGCGTATGCAGTGGCGACATCAGGATGCTTCAGTCGCTCTAGGTCGTACCGCGGTACCGAACATTGCTGATGACGGACAGTTTTGGGCGCAGTTTAACCATCTCCAGATAGTGGTCAGAGTCGATGTTAGAGCCACGATATCTCCTGACGTAGATAATGTCGGAGAAGTGCCGTCCATAAATCAGGTGTACCGATACGGAAGGCTATGTTAAAAGTAGGTGCTGCGAGGCAGCGAAATCAATTAGTCGCTCCATTGAATGAGTTATCGCAATGTTCTAGAAACCTTGCTACGACGCTACCGATTCATGTGGAGTATCCTACAAAGCGACAGCTCTATAAGTGATGATCCCATCGTAATGCAAATGGCCAAGATGGAAAAGCATGTTTCAGCGTTTGGATAGAATACGTGTCCCTCGCTGCTAATTGACGTACCATACACAGAAAGATCTGCTCGAGGATGTGCAATTACACAATTTCGTAGATGCAAGTGAGGAAGCGTACGCTTACACAGTGTGCTTTCCAGTGGTTTTGCTAAACGGTAAGTTCCTTTGGTCGGAGTAAAATCGAAAATAGCTCTTGCGGTCGAATTATCCGCTCCAAGACTGAAACTTATAACGGCGATGGTGATAGGAGTAAAACTAAAAACTATTCGCAACGAACATTCACCAAAGACCGGCAGATCTGGTGACTAAGTGGGAATGAGGACCTTGTTTAACACACGAGGGCCGATGGTTTACGCGACCAACGTTCCTATAATCGTCAGAAAATGAATGGCCTACCGGAGTGATTCCATCAATGGAAACATCAGCTGAAGAGTTACGGGCATGTCTTGTACACGTGGAATACTGGAAATGTGGCTGTGGACTGGAAAAGATTTTTGAACTGGAACCTTCTGTTACGTTTATATGAGATTCGATAGCACATGCAATCTTAGAATTTGCGAGACTTGATCCCCTTTCTATGATAGGGGAAAATACCTATTCTTGGCAGTCTAAGACATTCGCCAAATTGAATGATAAAAATAATGAATAATTACACCAAAACATAGGTACAGTTTAACTGGTATACATTTGTATGCTCTTTCTTTGATGATTGGTGTTCACTAAATAGAACAGCTTTTACCACAAACTCAGTAAATTTAATATAAAGTAACAGGTAACTATGTAATATTTTTTTAAATTTTTCGTCAAAATTTTGTATGGGTGTGACAAATGAAGGATCATCTTCTTCTTCTACTCCTTGCCATTATATATCGCACTGGGATATTGCCGCATCGTCGCTTAGTGTTCATTAAGCATTTCCACAGTTATTAATGAGGTAATAGCAGATTGTATTAGAATGAAAATCGAAAAAACTTTCAATCAAAGACTATCGACCTTCAAATAGTAAGCTATCACCCTATCAATTCCTTTCATCCCATTTTCCATTTGATTCTGCTCTCTTTCAGATCATCTTGTACTTTTACTACTTCGTCTATTTCCACCGGAGAGCATTTCTTATCTCAATTTTTTTCACGAAATCGCGCTATGTCGTGGTCGAGCGAATGTCTTAGGACATCCGTCGAATATCTGAATTCTCATGGGCTATATACTTACAAGTATATCCCGACCGAACCAGTAGCTCTAGTAATAGGTACATAGCCGACGTATCAAACAATGTTTGGCAAACATTCTGGTTAGTATCGTCCCTTTTTTTGTTTCGTTCTGTCAATCGTTCTTTCATTTGTGTGATAGCCTACTATTTGAAAGTTGATTGCTATGATTGGAAGTTCAAAATTCATTCAAATAAATCATGCTTTTATTCAGTATTTTCGATTTCTAATGCAATTTGCTACTACCACAATTACCTGCGAGGTTTCTTAGCCAATTTACCATTTTTGCATTCGTATATCACGATGCTAACACGATGATACTTTTATGCCCTGGGAAATCGAGACCGGACCGGGAATCGAACCTAGCCACCTTCAGCTAGACATGAAATTTTTACCAATACAGGTTATGTAGCTTATTTATGGCTTTGTTCTGTGAAAATAAAATAACGCATTTGGTCATTGTTAGGAAAAGCTATTCAAGTTTTGCGTGAACACCAAAAAAAAAATCTTTACGAGGTCAAAACAAATAAACCGTCCTGCAGAATAAATACGGTTACCAATCCAAAATATATCCCAACACAATTACTTTCTTCTGTAAAGCTTTACTGGAGTGTCTAAACCGCTGAAGAAGCTGGTGGTCCCTGTTTGGAACTTTGCCGCTATATAGTTTAACAATCCCAACCAACTATCGCTTGCCGGAACGGGTGATTCGCAGTAGTTTGTCCTATCCGGTGATGCAGACAGCGGCGGTACTGGTGAAGCGATCGTCAACTAAGTAAACGTGACCGAAAAGGTGGAAAAGCTGGAGTTAGGGACAAAAAGTCGAAAGGCCAAAAGGTAAAAAAAAGGATCGAAGAGACAAATAGACAAAAGGTTGAAAGTCAAATAGAACAAAAGGTCTAAATAGCCAAAAGATCGAAAAGAACAGAAAGTCGAAAGGGATAAAAGATCGAAACAGACAAGAAAGTGAAACGGACAGAATCAATCTCGCACATTACAAGTTTTATCCATTTCTTAAATCAACTTTTTTTTATTTCCAATAAAACTATCTAGATATTCATAATATTGTTTCATTGTAATAACTCCTTCTTAGAAAATTGCTCACTCTTCAACTTTGATTGATGAGTTGAACTTGTGATTAACTTTTTCTTGATCGTTTTTTTTCTTTCGATCTTTCGTTCTTATCGACTTTTTGTCCCTTTCGACCTTTTGTCCTTTTCAACCTTTTTCTTCTTTTCAACCTTTTTTTCCTTTCAACCTTCTGTCCCTTTCGACGTTATATCTTTTAAACATTTTCACTTGTCATAAGACGAGTTAATACAATCCCATTGAATTCCACCACTTAATTGTATCTTGGCAGATACGTATTTCGACCTCAACAGTAAGGCCGTCAAACTCGTCTTATGACAAGTGAAGACATTCCTCTAAAAAGCTCAAAATAATTTTCTTATTTTAAACATTTTGTTATTTCCACCTTTCCACCATTTCGACCTTTTTTCTTTCGACCTTTCGTTATTTCAACCTTTTGTCTTTCGACCTTCTGTCATAGATTCGTAAAGCTGCATTACGGGTCGGAGAAGTCTTATGGCCAAACCAAACCCACTCGTGCATCACGGCTGCGCGGGTGCTTAGTATAGGGCATCAGCGTAAAAAGAATCAGATATAAAAACATTATAAAACTGTTGTTGGTTATAAACAGAAACTTGAGTACAAGTATATTTATAGTGTTTTTTTTTTCAAGCAAAAAAGCTAGTTTGATGATATCACATCATCACGTGATAAAACGAAAGATGGTGCATATTGCTCTCAATGGAGAAAAATCGAATATCAGGCGGAATAGTTGCAAAATTATTATTAAACAAATAACTGGATAGAGGCTAACGACTTCATTGTAGACTAGAATAAGATTACGTAATATTGTCGTACATGGTGACTCTAACGTTGGAAAAATCCCAAGTAACATGACATGTGTCTAATCATTGTAATATTGTAAAGTATGTTCCTGAATTATATTTTGACCATTCACAATCCCAAAGTGGAATGTTTGGTTTCAATAGTGCCGTACATGGAACTGCTTCATTAATAACAGGTTTATGCTCTCAATCAACCAACTGATGCATTATTTGCTATCGTATTCATCTCCTCATCTCCGGCATAAGGCTACAATTCAAATTAAAATTAAAAACAACACATTGACCGCAACAATTATACCACTACTCTCAAGCTGCGGTTGGAATCGGATACAACCACAACCACCCACGCACCGCATTTCCGGCTCGTTCCGGAAGGAGAAAAAATACAATATGCGTTGCACAAAAGTTTCCATGGTACAAGCAGCAAATTTAATTGGCTCGATCTTTTATAAGAGTCATACTCAACGACGACGACGACAACGACAATGACTGGCACAGCAGATGGCAGCCGGGTCCTGTGTCCTGGGCCCAACAAATGTGAGTGAGATCAACCGTGACTCGTTGCTGGTGGCCAAGGATCTAACAACGTTGAAACAACTTGGAACAATGACTCAGCTCAACCTCCCGTTCAAATGAATTTAATTTCATATGAATATACAGTTTTCTGCAAGGTTGGAGTTCGATTTCTGTAAGCACAAAGTATTGTAATTAGTCGATGTCTATTAAATGGTGAATTCCATCAACAAGTAAACTCTTTTGATGTAAGTCGCAAGAGTGGTACTAATTCAATTAAGCTGTAAAGACGTGACGTATAGAAGATAATATCTTACATTATATCCAGCACCCTGAGATTTTTTTTCATTTCCTGTTCGGATGTACCACTGCGACCAGTTATTTGATTTATTGTAGCGACACTGAGACATAAGTGCTGATGCGCCAAGGGCATACACTAGAAGACTCAAACACTGAAATGAATTTAAATAGAAGAAAAATTTGCTAGAATTTGTAGTTCCAAAATAGATGACTAGTAATATAATTATTTTAAATTAAGTATTGTACAACGGCATCACAATGTGAGCCGGATATGTGCGTGTGAATCTTATATTTTCAAACAAAAAAAGAATATAGTAACACTTCCCTTGTACTAATAGAATGAAACATTCGACATTGAGTAAGTATATGTGCATTGTATAATATGTTTCAGTGTTTGAATAAATACTGACAATGATACAGAAAACTGAATGGATGGCCAATTCGTCTATGTTGCAACATGGCTTCAGATGTTTTTGCTGTATTTATCACGGAAACAAAGTTGGACGCTATATTCTAGGGACGTTCCGATACTTCAAAATATCGATATTTCATTCGATACGATAATCGAATCAAAGTATCGATATAACCGATATATTGGAATAAAAATATCGATATATCGGAAAATCATATGATATTTCAAAAACGAAATGTTAAGAATATATTTGTTGTAGTTATTCATTTACTACCGTATTACCTTTACAATAATGTAATTTTACCTGGTAGCGGCGGCGTTTTCGGCATGATACTGACCTAACTATTTTCCGTTCGCTCGAAAAAATCAACTGAAGTTTCAAGAAATTTGCTGAAGTTTGCAGTGGAGTTTCACACTGATAATTTTTCTGTATTTCTCCTCGGGTTATTCTGATTTATGACAACAGAAAATTCTTCCTTCAGAATTTCCCCGGAAGTTTTTTAAAGTTTAAATTTATCATTACCATCATATAAACCATCAAGAAAAATCAATATTTTCTTAAAAACCCAGATTAATCCACCTAGCAGTGATTTTGCCTTTCTCGTGCATTATAAAATATATTGAAAGAGTCACATTAGAAAGGTCAAAAAAGCTCTTTAAGAGAAAAGATCACATTTTTTCGATCATTTTGCATGTTTTTGCATTAGTTAAAATGTATTGCCACCATTTTCTGAAAAAAAAATTTTTTTCGGTTTTGAATTTTTTTTACAAAAACAATGATTTTTCAATAATTCCGAAATGCAATGTCCGATCGAGCCAATTTTCAATAGCAAACAATGGGACCGCATTCCCCGTCGAATGCAACTTGTTGCGAGTAAATCGGATAATGCTAAGTTCCAAAAAGTGTGTCTACAAAATTTGTACACATACACACATACACACACACATACATACATACACACATACAGACATCACCTCAATTCGTCGAGCTGAGTCGATCGGTATATAAAAATCGGCCCTCCGGGCCTCCTATCAAAATTTTGTTTTTGAAGCAATATTATAGCCTTTACGTACACTTAGTGTACGAGAAAGGCAAAAACGTAGAAATGTTTTAAAGAAAATTCTCTTATCTCCTACGGTGCCACTATTTTGAAGAAAATTTTCATATGTTATCCAATTCTTCTAAATTCCCATTTTCATAAATCTCTTCCTAATTTCTATAGTTAATTTATATAATTTATCATAGGAATACGTCAAACATATCGGTACCAACATTTCAAAAGGGCGTATTTGCTTTTGTAAACAAAAGCTTCTCACGTCGCTGGTGGGTTAATATGAACTCACCCTCGCAATCCAATACCACTGATGGAAGCATCGAATCCTCTTCTTTTATTTAATGGTGCTGGATTGCGTGGGTGAGTACAAATTAGCCCAACACAGACGTGAGAAGCTCTAGTTTACAAAAGCAGTTTCGCCCATTTAAAATGTTGGTGCCGAATAATTGAATTCATATAAAAATTCATGTAGCATTACAGATGTTGCAATGCAAAATGACTCGAGTTGCCAAAACTAGTTGTGATGGCAGCGCACACCTCACACCATCCGCGCTACCGAGAAAAATCCTCTGACCCATTGAAAATACGGCATTTCCGATTCATTTTGAAGTATTTTCTTTCACAAAATACAATGCAATTTTTATTTTTGTGCTACTTTGTTCTGATTCAATATATCGATATCGAAAGCAAAAATATCGATATGACCGATGTATTGAAAGCAAAATATCGATACAAAAATATCGGATATCGAAACAAAAATATCGATATTCCGATATATCGGAAGTATCGGAACGTCCCTATTTTATTCTATATGCTTTTATTCGACATACATATTTAATATGCACAATCACTAAAAGCTTGATAAACTTCAATCAATTGTAAGTTTTCCTTTGGAAAGCTTAATCACTGATAACTAGCACTAACTACACACGGGTATAGAAAAACTGAGGAAATGCTAATAGGGATTCTAAGTTGAAAAGCAGGCCACGTTTCAGTAGAAGTGTAGAACCGTACTAGAAGAAGAAAAATAGCTTTTAACTTTAAGGCTCAAATTACCGTCATCTAGTCATTGACGAGAAAAACAGCCACGTGCTCATACCACCCCCCAGTAATAAAACCACCCACCGAGGAGAAAAATCAGTCTCCAGCTGGATGGGGGAAGTATTTTTGTTTTAAAACTACATCATCCAATAGCGAAGACATAATTATATTTTAGAATGCGTGAGAGTAAATCGTTGTATTTCGTTTTGAGTTTAAAAAAATGTTGCAAAAGGCATTTTTTTTGAAAACTAAAGCGAAATACAACCAAATGAAGCATCCACCGGATATAATTATGTCTTCGCTATTGGATGATGGAGTTTTGAATCAAAAATACTTCCCCCATTCAGCTGGAGACAGCTTTTTCTCCTCGGTGGGTGGTTTCATTACTGGGGAGTGGTATGAGCACGTGGCTGTCTTTCACGTCAATGACTAGATGACGGTAATTTGAGCCTTAACACGTTTAAAGTTGTTAGAATTTTAAATTAGTATTTTAATTATTTTATATAAAGAATTTTTTAAATTTCCGTTTCCATTTATTTCTGCATTGAATTAATGTCTTGAATCTGAGGAAGGGTCGTTTGGCCGAAACTCGTTCAGCCGAAACCCATTTGGCCGAATGACCCTTAGCCGAATAGCAAGATAGGGCGAAAGTCTTGTGCCAATTTCATTTGGCCGAATGGCCGAAAACCAGTTTGGTCGAAAGCGACATAAGGCGAAAGTGATAAACGGCAGACAAAATTGTTTGACTGAAAAGGTCATTTGGCCAGAAAAGTCGTTTGGCAAAGACATATCCAGTCCGAAATTTTCCTGGACAATTAACTCAGCCACATTCAGCATGGTTTTGCTGAAGATTGAGATTTATACCTATATGGAAACGGTAATAGGGCAATAAATGTGAAGTGATAAATAAAAATGGAGAAGTGAGAAATGATACGTGGGACGTCACTTTTTGAACCTTTAGTTATTCATGTCTTACTTCCCCATTCTCACTGTGAAAATGAGAAAATGACAAATAAGAAGTTATAAAAGAGAAGCGAGAAAATAGGAGGGAGAAGTGAGAAATGAGACTTCTCACTTTTCACTTTTCGTTACGAACAGTTAGAAACGCGAAGTAAAAGTAAAAGTGAGTAATTATGTGTAAGAAGTGACGGGCGAAAGAGGCGAATAAACGCTTTTGCGGTTTTAAAGGAAAGTATCACGTAAATCGCGTTATTTTACTCATTGATTGATTTTCATTGGCTTTTATCGGTGAGACAAACTATGTGAGCTCAAAATGGAAGGGAGCATTTTTACAAAGCAAAAAGCACAGAATCGACAGTTATCGCAAGCGAGCGACAAATATGAAATTGAATGGAAGTTGAAAAGTAAGCAGAGGGCCATTGAAGAATAACACGAAATTGGTAGTTCGTATCACCGATGAAAGACAATGAAAATCAATCAATAAGTTTCTCGCGGTGATGAAACCTCATGAACAAGTTATTTCACTCTTTAGCCAAAAAACTAATTCGCTCTTAAAAAGTCAATCGGAGCACAGTTTATTGTTTACACATAGGGAACTGTTCCGTTTCTCATCTCACTGAACATATATACGGCTTTGCTGGAAAATCACAAAAATAAGAAATAGATCAAATTCATTTTCATTGCCTTGTTTTTTGTTGGATGAATATCAGACCTCCAGGAGAGGTAACCCTTTTTGAAATCAACAATATTAGATATGCACGATAAGTTTTTGAGATATCGTTCGCTTGTAGCAGCTCAAAGCAACATGCTTAATAACAAAATTTTGGTAAAAACAAACAAAATGTTTAGTAAATAATGAACTTATTAAATATTAGTAACTTCCAACTATCTAGACGGAAAATTGTTATAGAGAACGGTTGAAAGAATAATAATAATAGCAGGATCAAAGCATCGACTATTTGTGCTACTTCTCCCCATGTCTAAGGAACGATTAGATTGCTTCATTAACATGTGCATCCGGTCATCGGGCTCATTACGCATAATTGAGTTAATGCGGTTCATTTACAGCATTTGCATAAATGTTGCCATCGATCATATTCAAACATGTTCTAAACCAATGGGACGGACTTGGTTCCGATGGTTGATGTTTATTTTACAAATAGGCAAATGATAGAGTTTATCTTCATGCGGTTTAAGATTGTTCGTCGCTTACGGGAGTAGCTAGTAGTAACATCACCGAGAAGCATCACTGCCACATACAAATCGCACCCATTTGTTTGTCAAACAAGGTAAATTAATTAACCATTCACCAAACACACTAATCATACCGTCCTTGAATCGCCTTATGGGTGAGCTCTTGAGCAAACAAAAGAGCTTCTCAGCAATGAATGTTTTCAAACGTTAAACTGATAGTTCTTCTTGGAAAATGTCATTCGTTTTCCCTTGTCTTGCTAAGTTGATTACCAATACAAGCCTCATTTTCATAACTAAGCTTGCACGATACTGTTACCAGAGGGCAAATTATTACCTACTTTTTATTTTCAGGTCTTGGTGAAAATCCTTTGTTCCAACCTTTTCAATGGCATTATATTTCTCACTGAGACATGGCCGCCTCGCAGCTTAGTGTTTCTTCAGCATTCCTCGGTTGATTTACAATGTTGTGAAAACTCATATGCGAATATGTAGATTATGTGAAAGATATTGATTTGGAAAATGTATTGGAGGTAACCACTTTCCCTTCGATGGGACTCGAACCCACGACCCTCAGTCGATCAGACCCTACTGAGGGTCGTGAGTTCGAGTCCCATCGAAGAAAAGGGGTTACCTCCAATACATTTTTCAAATCAATATCTTCCACATAATGTACATTCACATATGAGTTTTCACAACATTGTAAATTGATGTCCAAGTCGGGTGGCTTAATCCACAGAATATACAATTAACCTTGATTGAACAGATTCCTCAGTTATTAACTGTGACTTTCTAAACCAATCCTTATCTATTTATGCAATAAAAAGTCAGAGATCCCAAAGTTTTCAATAAACAAATGGCTCACTCAATTTCAGATTGTCAAAAATATATAATTAAGAGTTTTTTTAAATATTTTCTAATAAGACTATAAAAATGTAGAATCATCAATTTGTCTGTCCATGAGTAAGCGCAGGGTTTGTAGAAATCGCTCTCAATAGATAACGAACAACAATGAAAGAGTGGCATAAACCTCTTTGAATTATAACAAGCCATGAAAACAATGTTTTGTTCAAAAATTATTATGTGTGTCAAACTGGTATACTATTTAAAAAAAACCTTGGGGGGGCATATTTTGACGTAGGACTTCGCCTGTGTTTTCTACATCTGGGGTACACTTTGCGATTGTGGAAATAGAAGAGCGTCATGAAGATATGATAGACTTTTAACGTTAATAGTTCAGCCGTTTCTAGATGGATTTTTATTTTTTTTATCATTTTATCAAGGGAAAGTCAAGGCTTTTGAATAGCCTTCTAAAAATATTGATTGATCCTATTGTCCAATCTGGCCAATTTCCAATAGGAAACAAAGGGATAGGAGCATATCGGTTAAGTGACTAAAAATGAGCGATTTTTTTTCGCTAAATTGTTTTTGGAGTGAGTATGTCGGGATTGATTTGCAATTTGGGCGTAACTTATTTTGTAAACACACATCGGAAGGCAAATTCCTGGTAAATCAAGCTAAAGCATGCATGTCCTAAGGAAACCAAGGCACGTATCCGACAGAACAAGCTTTACTTTATCAGGTAGGGGAATTAGTTGTGGATAAAAGCGATCACATTCTACAGAATCAATTAAACAATGTTTGGTTACAAAATAAGATACGCCAGAATCGCAAATCGGTTTCGATAAAGCCTTTTCGATACACCTTGGTGTACACTAAATGCAAGAAGGATATTTAAATTTGCGGCCCTTTTTTAACAAATCCGTTATTGGTGACGTCAAGTGACTGTAGCGGGGAATGAATTTTTGGTAAAACCCCATTAAACCTAACAACCTCCTAACTTCCCTTACTGTTTTTGGTGACGGATAGTTTAAAATCGGCTCGAGTTTTGCACTGTCGATTGTCAGTTCATTCTCAGTTAACAGGTAACCAAGATATTTAACTTGTTTTCGACAAAATCTACTTTTTTCAACGGAAATCGTTAAACCAGCGTTTCTCAAACGCTTCGCAACTTCCTCGAGCAATCTGAAATGTTCTTCAAAATCGAACCAAATGGCGTGGTTCATTAGACGATTCATCGTAAATGGCGCATTTTTTAAGCCAAACGGTACAACTTTAAACCGATATAAACCTTTTGGGGTACGAAACGCTGTGAAGTTCCTGGAACTTCGTTGAAGGGAATTTGAAAATAAGGGTCCTTAAGGTCTATGACGCTAAAATATTTTGCTTTTTGTAGACTGTGAAAGATTTCCGACATATTTCTCATCGGATAAGCGTCTTTTTCGTGATCAAATTTATACAGCGAGAATCGAGACATACTCTGATCTTGCCATTCGCTTTCTCACAGGATCCAATGGATTTGCGTATTCGGCTACGCATTCCTCTATGACATCTAATTCTTTCCATCTTTCTAGTTCGGTTTCTATTTGATACCATATCTTTGGAGCGTATCTGTACATAGGCAGAGCTTTTTAAGTTTGCTCCTTCCACCAGTTCAATGTGGTGTTCCAAAAGAGATGTCCTACCAAGCTGTCTGTCGCTGGTATAAGCAAATTGCTTCAGTACCTCTAAAGACGCTGTCTTTCTGAAGCAGAAAGAACATGTTCCGTTTCAATGTTATCTATAACCTTTTCCGGATCATTGGGTAGATCTAGTGTTGGGACGTCCAGTGAGTCATCTTCTTTCAGGACGCGATTGAATGAAAATTTCACCCATTTCACCTTCAGATTCAGCGGGAAAGTGAGTTGATAATGAAATGGGATCCTTTCCTACAGGAATTAGATCCTTTTCAACTTTCAAGTGATTAATTACAGTTTCACCGGTCAAATTTGATGACTACGTGAGGTCTAGTTCTTTTAGGCTATTTTTGCTACTTATCATGGGTTTTATTTGGAAAGCTTTCCAAAAGTCCATACCTAAGATCAAAGGCTTTTTAATCTCAGGGACTACCAGTGTCGCAATGACTCTAGTTTCGTCTCCAAGAGTGTCTCCAAGAGTGCACAGTGTCATCCGCTGTACTAACTTTTACATTGGACTTAAGGATCTTAAAGCCATGGGACTCTATCAAATTTAGCTCACTTATTACACTGACTGCAGCTCCAAAATCCAGTAGAGCTACAATATCTGTTCCTACATAGAACACTAACTTTAATATGAGAACACGAAATAGGATTGACTCTCACCTGAAGTATTGTGGGGGTTGCTCCTGCAATAAAAGGCACCGGTTTGGGAATCATTTTGCACAGCGAGATGCTTGGATTCCCTGGGAAACACCTAGCATCTTTTTTTTTTTTTTTACGAGGGAGAATGCATTTACACACTAACCCAGTACACGTGCATTGTAGTTGCCAAACTACCACACGGAAGTGTACTGGAGTGTCGGACTCGACCATACCGGTAATACCGACTAAACTCCCTTGGGCTCCACCATCGTTTCCCCCAGGAACTACCTCGCAGTACTACTTCTGGGGGGATGGCAGTACTAAGCGTACTCGCTCTCGTCCCACACGAGGCACTCGTCCCACGCGAGATTGACTTGGGTGCTCGCACACCATTCACTCCATTTGAGTCTTACTTGGATGCTCTCCCGGGCGCTCCGCTGCCATGCCTCGAGGTGTCAATAGCGGTAACTGCCTGGGCCTACAGATATTACGCTACGACACTCCCGCCTCAGCACGAGCAGATCAATCACACCACTGCCGAAGCAGACCACACGCTACCCTGCCGAAGCAGGGACACTCCCAAGCACCACATGTGCACAACTGTAGGTTTGTGGGTACAACCCACTGCTACCCTGCCGCCGAAGCAGCTTCTCCAAAGACCATTCGCTCCATGTGACCCTTTTTCGGGTGCTCACTCTAACACTCCACTGCAATGCCTCGAGGTGTCGATGGGATACCTCGACTCCTACCTCAGCATGTGCAGTCCATACTCAGACTTCTGCTGCGCTTCGAGGTGACAATAGCGGCGACACGCTATGACACTCCTGCCTCAGCACAACCAGATCACTCACTCCCTGCCGAAGCAGCTCACGCGCTACCCCTCCGCAGTAGGGACACTCCCCGCCCCTCCCTACCACTCCACTGCCATGCCTCGAGGTGTCGATAGCGGTATGTAGGGACCAATCAACGATACTACGCTACGACACTCTTACCTTAGCATGTGCAGTCCATACTCAGACTTCTGCTGCGCTTCTAGATGACAATAGCGGCGACACGCCATGGCCTCCTGCCTCAGCACAACCAGATCACTCACTCCCTGCCGAAGCAGCTCACGCACTACTCTACCGAAGTAGGGACACTCCACATGTCAATTGGCACTCCCTGGGCTTGTGCTTTTTGAAGCGGCACACAGTCGCTTTGATAGAGTCCGCTTACGGGCATTTGTGGTTTTTTGGGAGGGATTTTAGCAGAGCCCACTGCTAAATCCCACCACGCCCTAGGCAGTTCTCCCTGACTCGCAGACAGCTGGGGAGGGGTCGTCAAGCCCTTGGACATGGTCCATGCTGTCCCTGCTGTCCCTGCTGCCCCAACACCTCGCATCTAGTTTGTCGAGTTTGTTGGAGGCTTCGAATTAAATTGTGGGTGGTTGTTTTCACAATTTCTTGTGGTGCGACCCATGTTTCCACATGCATAGCAGAACACACGCTTCGGTTCTCTGCATGATCTCCAAATATGTCCTTGTTTTAAACAATTCCAACATAAGACCATTGGTGTCTGAGATTGGAATTGTTGAGAATTACAGTTTTTCTGTGGCGGATTACTCCGACTTTGTTGTGGCAGTGAAAACTTTTGAGCTTTTCCAGTCGGATTTTGGGCTTTATTCCCAGATTTAGGTTGCGTATTTTGAACATTGCATATTGGTGTACTACTGTACCTCCTCTTTGGCAATAATCCTCATCAGATTCACTATCTGCTTGTAGATAATGAATTTCAGGCTTGGAACTATGACCTGTTCTGTACAGATTAGGGTCATTAGCATCCGATTTTATGATTTATTTCGATTAAATGGACCAGATCCTCAATATGTATGACGCAAAGTTTCGAACGATAATGGGGACGCATGTTCTCGCATATAAGTTCGAATAATGTTCGAGTCGAGAATGGCCGCTGCAGGCACTGATTTAGTTTTCAGCTTCAGTGACGTAAGCGATGAATGATTCTCCACGTTTTTGTTTTAGTTCTCTAATCTGCCCTCTAATTCCTCTGTCCCTGTTAGGATTTCCGTACCTGAACCTAATCTCTCCTTCAAATTTCTGCCATGCAGTGAACCTATCTTCTTTGGTAAACCACCAGTCATATGCTTCGCCCTTCAAACGGTGGTGAATATTTAAAAGCAATTCTCTTTCCGACACGCCTTCGTGCCGAGCTAATTTCTTCATTCGAGTTAGAAAATCCTCTACTTGTATCGATCTACTATCACCAGAGAAGTTCAATTCCAGTTTTGAACTCGAGACCGCCGATACCTACTTCTATCGGTGCTAGGGCTTCTACTGGTCAAACCTCGCCTATGACTCCTTCTAGAACCACGATGTCTGTTCCTTTCAAATTCTGTGTGGGAACTGTCACTATCAGAGTAGTGATACTTCTTACTTCTGCCACTCATTTCTTGACCTTCTTGAGTAATCTTCTGGACTACTGGATCTCCTACAATTTGTTCTATTTGATCTCCTGCGACTTGAGCTTCTTTTCCCTTCTTCTGATATATTCATCCTCCGAATAATCTTCGCCCTTTTGGAATCTTTTTCGTTCTTCTTCCTTTCGGTAGGGACCGACTTCTGTCTTCGGGATTACGATTTGAAACCCTTTCAACTTATCTTCTCTCTAGTCTATCGCTTGCATTTTTGAAAAGTCCTACTACTGCCAGCGCCATATTCGTAGTCCTTCCGAGTTCTTCTTTCATCCTTGGTTTCGTACATCTTCTGTCAAATTTCATCTTTATACCGACCAACTTCTCTCGTTTCTTCATACCTTACTTTTTCTTGATCTCTTTGAAATCTGAACCGTTCTTTCTCCAAGTCCACTTTTTCATTATTTCTAGGTTTGTGAACCTCATGATCCTCAATCTTCTCTTCTTGAATTCTACCCATCTTTTTCTTTTCTTTAATTTTTTTTCTCCGGCTCTTTCTTCTGACTCGCTCCCTTATTTAACTCTTTCTTTTCTTCTGTTTCCCTTTGACCTGCAAGACGTCTACATCGAATAGAGAGCCTCGCCGCCGTACCAAACTGACTCATCTACAAAACGCTTATAAGACTGGTAGTTCTCATGGACATGAGACCTGACGATGCCTGTGGAGGAAAAGGTGTACCATCTATGGTGGCCAGATGGTGACGGCATGGAGGAGGCGAATGAACCACGAGTTGCATCAGCTGTTGGGAGAACCATCCATCGCCTGGCCACCGCGAAAAATCCTGAAGACTGCGGTGGGTCAAGCACGTAGCCAGAATGTCGGACAGTATCCGCGGAAATGGTTCTCGACAACGATCCGACGGGAACAAGAAGCAAGCGTACAGCGGCAAGATCGATCAGGTGAGGATTCCCCAGGACCCTCCGCAGATTGCGTGGGTTGGCGAAGCGCAGCGCCATGAACCGAGCTGAATGGAGAAGTCTTTATAGCAGCACAGGCCACTCCGGCCTTAGTCTGATGATAAATATATAGAATTTCGGATCATCTACACTAGCCTACATATTACATAAGAGTTTAGGGCCACCTGAACTCCGAACATGGCTCATATTTCGAACACTGGCGTTCAGTGCCTTAAACTAAGTTTTTGTGGTTTTCCACTGAGGATCAAGATTACAAAACGAATTTATTATCCTATGGTAAGATTTACGAGAATAAAGCTAAAATGGTCATTAAAGCGAGTGTTCGGAATATGAGTAATGTTCATGAGTCAAACGGTATTAAAAGTAACCTTGAAATTATTTAAGTTGTTGTAAGTCAGCATTGAATGAGTTACGAATAGAAGATGCTGAGAGGTTTTACTTACAATTGCAGGGGTTTTTGTCGACCATTTATGAAATTTGGCCACAATGTTCTTTTGATATGCAAAGAATAAGTTTAGGCCAATTTGAGCATAGTCAGACATAAAAACCCCTGCCAATAATAGAACAAACCTGCTGCTCATCGTTCCCTATGTTGAAAAATCAAATGAGAATAGAAGATGGTTTGGTAGGTTTATCTTATTATTGTCAGGGGTCAATGACCACTTGTATGAAATTCTTGGGCCACAATATTCTTTGATATGCAAAAGAACAAGGCGGCCAAATTTGAGCATAGTCAGTCATAAAAACCCTTGCCAATAATAGAACAAAACCTGCCAAAGCCGTCATTCCCCTTATAGATTCAAGAAATTATCATTGAATAAAAAACTGGAAAATTAAATTTTCAAAAAATAAAATGTAAAATCAGATTGATTTTTGAAAGCAAAATAGTGATTTTGATCGAAAACAAAAACTCAAAGATCAGCCCATCGGGTTTGTACGCAAAGGTGACAGTCTTACGTAGATACACAAAATGATGATATATGCCATCATAATTGTGTTCTTTATTACCATTGAGCAAACTACTAGAGGTCAACTGAATCATAGTTTGAACAGTGCTTCCAGTTGGATGGGTTTTGTGTCTTCTGTTCATGAAAGGACTAATACACCATCGGGCTGCGCATCGCCACCGAAGCCACTGACTGACTTTCAGTGGAGGACATCACAATCTCTAGAAGACGCCATTTAAAAATGTCCGAAATATAGGAGAAATACAGAACTGCCCACGATGGAATCAGAGTACCGTTTTCATATGCCGGTGGAAAGTGAGAGTTCGAAAATGAAGTGCACACAAGCCCCTTTTCAGTTCTGTTATCCAAGAAGATTGACCATTGGAAAAAAAATTCCACCCAGCTTAAACAGACTATTTCAATTACTACAATGATAATTCTAGTTTTGGTTCTGGCTTTTTTGTTCCTGTTAGTCATTGGCAATGAAATCACGGATTTTTTCGGGCCAGCATTTTATGTAAAAGAAGGCAATCAATCCGATATAAATTTCTTCTTCGAAGCAAAATTTAACTTTGGCGACGACAGAAAGTTATCCTTCGAGTAGCAGAACTGGCCAAGCGCTCGATTTGAGGGGATGGTGCATCAAATTTGTTTGAGTGGTTGAAATCACTCAAAGTAACCAAGCAACCGCTAAACGCCTCTGCCGGTGGTGCGGAATCGCTACAGACGCCACCATCAATGGGACGGTTTTCCATTGAAACTGTTGCTGTGTCCGCTCTGCGTGGAACCGTTCGACCCTCTGAACGCCTGTGGGTGGATGCTGTAGAAATCTTTCTTCCGCAGTGTCTTTATCGATTTGGCTGTCTTCCGCAAAAGAAACTCAGACAAGATTCTATGGTTTTGTTCGATAATGCTTGTCCTGGAGAAGAAACCACTTCCAATGCGCTTCTTTCCAATAATCTAACTGCAACCAAACGCTGGTCGGAATTTTGTATCTAAATCACTTCGTGCTTTTATTGTCCGACGGCCACTTGATGACTTTTCCCTACACACTTAAATTTTTCCACCGATCTCGGCTGTGCAAATCTCAGTTTAAGTTCGTTTGCTGAATTATCGGCTGAATGAACATATGTTTACGGTGGTCTTTTGAGTGCCGCAGTAAACAAACTATTTTACGTAGGACCGTCTTCACTATACCGGGTGTCATTTTTCAATATTTCTAAATCGACCGTTACGCTGTGTTGAAAGATTTTGAATGATAATAGCGTTTGTCCCAGTGAACGGATGTTCGGAAACCTCTAATGACAGATCTTAAGTATGCCTTTCATATTCATACTTGATATGACCCGGAAAAACTTGTTTAATAAGCCTAAACTGTTTTCGAAGCAAAATTGACTGCACTGAAACATAAAATATGGGTGCTTAATTCCTCGCGTCATTTGTCTGCTTGATTCGATGGGTGCAGACGCTATGGATAAGCCGCAACTGCGCACCAAAATGTTTACAAAGATGGTGGACGCAATTCTCATTCTGTTCAGAACTTCCAACGGGATATTTTTCTTTATTCTAACCGGAAACAAGCAAAGCCACAGTATAATCGATTCGACAGCACTCGCAACTTTTCGCAAACAGCATCGTCTGCATCATCCGCTTTCGTCTGGCAGCCGAGGCCACCACCACCCAAAAGCATGTCAGTACAGCCGCAGAAAATGTTCCAGAAGCAGCCTATTCCATAGACCCGACACCGCAGCACGCCGAGGCATACCGGGCAAACAGCAGACGAGCCGGAACCAGCCGGCATCAATGGAGGCCGACCCGGCACCAGTGTTGAACAGAGACCGGCATTGAAAAAACGGCAGTGCGTGTGTGTTTTGCTCTCGAGTAAAGAAACCCCTCGGTCAACCAGTTTTGGGTGGCATTCATTACTGGTTCGTCGGATACCGTATTGCGTAATTCGCATCCTGCTGGTTCCATTGAAGAAACAGCACATGTCAAGTGGATACGCTGCATGAAGACAGCTTTGGCTTTGCGGCTCCACCCAGGAGCACCCAGCATCATAGCCTTTACAGTCCGCTGCAAATAGCGGTTTCAACAGATGGAGAAGGTTAGAAATGTATTTTTTAAAGCAAACGGTTCTTCCGAGAGCCACTGATATAGTAATATCAAAGTTTTAAATACCCTCCGCGTTAGAAATGTAATAATGGGTGTCAAATCCAATATTTCGAGATAAAATGTTGCATTAACAGTAGATTTTAAAGATTTTTTATAACCGTGACATAACAAGAACTGTGACTTCAAAGGACGAAAACTATTTCTGACCATGCCTTTAAATAATTTATGTCCAAATTCTCTCATTAAATCTAATTTACATATTGTCGTTAGATAACAGCCCAAATTGATATTATATAAATAGTTTTCAGAGCAATTTAAAAAGAGACCTCATAATGAAAAGCTATCAATCAATTCTATATGAAACATTGTTTGATACTGTTCGCGCAATAAAGCTGAACGTGACTGAATGTTATCCCGTTACCAATCCAAATTTTCCGCACTTCCAAATTGGAATGGCAATCTTTAGCCTGATTGCCTGGCCAGGCCCTGTACCGCGAAAACCGTTAGGAAATAGACGCCAGCAGCGAGCAAACAAAAGAAAGAATAAGAAGTCACCACGAACGCGTCGATGTTGATGACGCTTTTAGCTGACAAGGGAACGGGATACAAGACGCTCAACATTGGGTCGACCAATCGGGAAGCTAGAGACGATTCAAAAATTAAGTATAAAGTTAAAAGTATTCGCTTACAGAGCACCGTCCTTCTTATTATTGACCAAGCCGAAACAACAGACTTTTTCAAGGCTATAAGAGTTAAATAATTTTCTTATTCAGTCGATATCGCATGGACTGAGGCCCTTCAGCAGAAGCCGCGAATGAGTCGCCAAGGCCCTCGACGAGAAGCACAAATAGCGCAACGTGATTTTTTCCTTTCTTCGAACGGGACGCTCAAGTAACAGTACACTGATCTGCTGCCCGACAGCATCTACACCTTTTGTAGCAAGGCAGCATCGTCCATACTATCCACTTTTTCGGCCCGGCAGCTTGAGGCCAACATCAGCCGAAGCACAGCCATCAGTACAGCAGTAGAAGAAGAAGTTCCAGAAGCAGTCGACCCACAGACCTGACACCGCAGCAATGCCGAGCAGATACTGGCAACAGTAACTGAGTCGGCCGAGGCTCATTGCATCAGTATCGATCCGAGACAGGCCAGCAAGAAGAATTATGATGCCGGAAGAAACCGTGTGTGTGTTTTTGGTTTCGAACAAGAAGCCTTTCGTCAACCAGTTGTCCATGAAAGTTAATTTCCACCTTACCAAAGAAAAATAATGATAATGCTCGCAATTGGTCACCGGTTCATCGGTTTGCAAAGTTCGTATCCTGGGTTGGTTCCATCTGAGAAACAATGTCGGCACATACCACTGCATGAAGATGCTTGGTTTCGCGCTCCACCCGGCACTAACATTAGTTTTATAATCCACTGCAACATGATTTAACAGGATGGATATAGAAAATGTTTATTTTCAAAGCATACTTATTCTTCTGAGAGCGCTGATGACTTGCTTCAAAGAGTTCTTAAAATTTAAAATACTCTAGATAAAATGTTATACGCGAATAGTAGATTTTCAAGATTTTTTTCATAACCGTTACATAACAAGAACTGTGACATATAATGAAATAAATCACAAAATCCACTATTAGAAGCAAAAAATTTGATTGAGAGCTTTTCTTTTGAGATATTTTTTCCTATATTGCTCTACAAAATTGTTATAATAATGTTTGGGCTGTTATCGCCGATTTTTATACAAATTAGGTAACTTCTCACAGATTTGATATATTATACATCTTCAAAGGCATGGTCAAGCTCGGGTCCTACGTCCAATAAGGGTTAAGTCACAGACATTACCCACTATTCGTTTTTTCAGCTGAGAGAAAGCTGCATCAGAGCGCCTGGCTGGGCGGATCTCGGCAAAATCAAAATATGCCGAGCTGAACTGAGGTAAAAAGACGCGCCATCATTGGGAATACATTTTCAGCAATACGAGCGTGATCGCTACATGGACGCTACTACCAACGCGAAACTTCTACCAGAGCCTTTCAAAGGCGAGTCCACTCCAAGGTGTCCAGCCGGCCTGAAATCTAATCGTTAAGTGGTGGAATTAAATGGATTGTACAACCGTCTTATAACAACTGAAATCTTGTTCGACCACTTCAGGAATCTTGTTTGCGCTTGTCGGAAACAGCTTTTGTATTCAGTAAAGTAGCTGTAGTTAGCCTCGCACCTTAAGGATCTGAAATGGTTTCAAATGATGTGTACTTCAACGATTAATCAGAAGGAGCGGAGCTAATGGATTAATTATTACGGAGAAAATGAAATGGAAGGCGGAAATAACGCGAGGGCAATTCCGCATAGAGCAAATCATACATAGTGTGCGCTGAGTTCAATTTAATAATTAGAACAAAATCAATTGTCATTAAGTTCAACAATTTGAATGGTTTACATAAACATGGAATAATTGTTCAAACACCAGGACTAATTAGTCTTCACAGTACCCTACCAATAATGTGTGAACAGGTCTTAAAATGTAGTGAATCCTTTTGGCCCGTTGTATGAAAACCATTATATTAAAGCTAATATTACCCCAGCAAGTTAATAATTATGTTGGTGTTGACTGCACAAAATCTTATATACATTGGTTCAGT
Organism: Armigeres subalbatus; assembly: GCF_024139115.2. Classification (NCBI taxonomy): domain Eukaryota; kingdom Metazoa; phylum Arthropoda; class Insecta; order Diptera; family Culicidae; genus Armigeres; species Armigeres subalbatus. The sequence continues at coordinate 360,327,121 of NC_085140.1, read as the reverse complement.
GGCTTCAGGCAGTTACTAAATTAAATATGGAAAACAGGGAATGGTTGAAACCAATGTCCTCTAGATGAACATGATCAATTTATTTAGGATCAATTGATGGATCATTTGGTGGAACATGCAACTGCCCACTAGACGGAATGTCTAACAGAGCTAGTATCCGTAGTACCATTTGCTCAAGTCAATGCTCATTGAGCGGTGTACAAAGGTACCGTTTGCATTGATGAGTCAAAGACGAAACGTATTCGGACACAGTCCCCAGAGTAAAATTAAATATGTTTTATTATTTACACTTCATTTATACTTTCCTGGGCACTGCATTAGTAATTAGCTATTTTTTCAGTGACTTATATTATTATGAATTAATTTGAACAGCAATCAATAGCTTTCATGTTTTTCTGTTAATTGCGCTATCAAATTAATTCATGAAAAAAAAGTTACTTAGGTCCTTTAAAGTTGTTGAGAAACTTTTCTTTCTTTTCTCTAAGTAAATTTTGATTTACTGGCCTTGTTGTTTTCAAATTTCGTAGCATGAAAGAGACATGTGCTCGTGCAGTACCTTATATACATATAATGATTGGTCATGATTATTAATCTTCCGGACTCGCATGGTCCTGAACCACTTCCGCAGACCGCCGTTCTTGTGAACGACAAGCGTTTTTTCGCAGGTGTTGTATACTCCTTTTTACAACGATGCGAGTCCGGAAGAAGAACCTGAACAGACCTCTACAAGGTTTTATCACAAGGAGACCATTGTATCGGTCTGTTAGAGAAAGTACTCTTTCACTCCCAGTACCCAGGATTCGCTAATGACGTGAGCGAAGCATGTCGCTTTGGTAGGGTCTGGATGCAGATACTTGTTGGTTTTATATAAAACCTGCTGCCAAAACCCAACAGCTAGGTAACGCATAACTCGTAGTGGCCAGGGAGAGTCGCTGGCCCCCATACCTCCCTAAATGCACAATCTTCACCATAATTTAATTGAATCTCTGTTCGGTTATTTTTGTTTGGAATTGTGCGATTCTCACTGGCCATCGATTAAGAAGAGGCCTCAACATCCCCACTATCCTGTTCCTCTTTAAATTTATTTATTTAGCAATGCCAAATTGGTAAAATATAAACAAAATGGTTGGAAATGATGTTCGATCACTAGCCAGGAAAATATTCAATGAAGGCGCTTGAATTTTCCAGCATTCCAATTTTTCTGCAATGCGGCCAATTAGATACAAGTAGAAAACTGCTTTCTGGCGTGCGCAGAGCCGTTTACTTTAATCGGAATCTTTCAGAGAGGTCCCGAGCATGGAAGAGAATTGGAATTTGAAGATCATGTGAATTCTTTCTCGCAATATTCTGAATTTAGCTGTGCTGTTAATGAGCTGTTACTTTGTTGCAGAAATTTTTCTCAAAAAGTAGCGTCTTTATCGACCAGCTTGTCATCGGCAGAAAGTGAATCTCTTGGCAAGATTCTTTAGTTTCATCTGGTCATTAAAATCATTGAAAGGTTGATCTGAGATGAATTTTCTTCAACGCAAAACTTAATTGTTATGACGATAGAAAGTTGCTCGCTAGAGAGATGCTGAATTTGATTATGAGCTGGTAATGATTCAAAATATGTTTTGTTGAAAAAGAGTATCAAGATAAATCAGACCCATATTCAAGTTTAGCTTAGGGGTGGATGCAGAAAATTTCCCAGTAAAGGTCTCTCAATCGAATTGATTTAACGGCAAAAGTGAACTTTGGCAAGACTTTGGTTTTGATTCGTTAGAATTTGATTTTGTTTTTGTCATTAGAAATTAAATCGATCGTTTTTTCGATCCACCATTAAGTAAAAGAGGATTGTCTGAGATTAATTTTCTCAAAGTGTGCAAAACTTAATGGTTTGCTATCACAGAAAGTTGCCTTTCAGTAGCAAAATTGTAAGTGTTTGAGGGAGATAAAGGAAAGAGGAAAATTGTTAGAAATGATGAAATCACTAACAGTAACCAAGGTTACCACACAAATGCCACTGAAACAGGTCATTTTTTAAAACCTAAAGGACAAGGTTCCACTGAAGAGCGGTCGGGAATCTATCAAATTCTCAGATAACTGTTCTGCAATTCATATCGGTCAGATTCACGCAAAAATAAAGGTGAAACATTCTTTGACAGGTCCACCTCGGAGCACCAATATTTCAAACTCAATGTTGATAATATCTATGTGTTTCCAATTTTCCGTCATCACCTAAATCACTGTAAATTGACTGTAATTTGCGTTCTTGATGCACAAATTTGTACCATGTTCTCATCTATTCAAAGATGAAAAGTATAGAATCAGTACCTCTATGTAAAATTGGTTTAAATTGTAAGAAATATGAATTGACAACGAAATCTTTTCAAACAGCGTTGTAACGTCACGAAAAATGGACTGTTTTTAATTTTCTGAGAAGTACATATGTTTCTCTGAATTTAAAATTTCGTATGCTCTTGTAATTGGAAAAAGATTTGTTTTGGTGGTAGGTAAAGTTCCGTTAGTCGCGTGGTAGAAGGAAGACACGCTATCATCGGGGGTGACAATGGTCTGGGGGGGAGAATGGGTCATCGCTCTCACCGGCAATCTGAGGTCAGAACAAAACGTTCAAAAGGTATCTTATAGTCTCTTGCCCTCAGATAATTCAATCTTATTCTACAAGGTTTTGGTGGTTGAAAACAGCAACCCATTCTCCTCACCCCATTTTGACCCATTGTCACCCCTGATTTGCATCAAAATTCACAAAATCAAACGCAGCAACCTTACATTGTCAATCAATTGTTAATCAGTCAGTACCTGAACGGAACCAAAAACATCTTGACTAGCTCAAGGCCCTATAAACCGTAATCAATTTGATGATGAAGATGATTTGTTCATTCGCACTAATATTTCAATACAATTTTAGCCAAAATTCAATATTTCACCAAGTATTCACCAACTTACCTCTGTCAACGTATATCCAAGTGGTATTTTATTACTTTTCACTCACCTAGCTAATTAATTATTAATTATTTGACTGAAAAAGCGCTTAAACTGCTTTTCCTAGACAAATTTTCGTATAACACTAGGCTACACACCAACCTGAAATTTGATCGAATCACACCCATACATTTATTTTGAACATGCACCAGTTTTTCACTTGTTCTTCGCCTATTTCTTGATTTCATTAACCAACATAATCACTACCTAACTTTCAAGATTAGGAACGAAGAAAACTGCTTTAAAAATTTGAAGTGAGAGACAAATTTGAAGGTCGTATTGTGAATTTTATGAAATTCGACCCAAATTACCAATGTATTAGTGAAATAGTGCTCAAAACTGGCAAAGCAACTTGAAATATCAAAACAATACATCGAATATGCTAGTCGACACGCAAACAACTTTATGCATATACAAGAAGAAAGAATCATCATTTCATCGTTGCCAGATTTATTTAATCAACAATTACGGTTTGTATTAATCGAATTAACCGAAATATGAAAGGATTCTGAAAAGCTTGCTGGCAGGTGGAGAATGGTTGACATTTAATTTAACTGTACCATATTCATCCTACCTTGCAGTCAAAAAACAAAACTGCGATAACAGCCTGACCAAGAAAGACGACAGAAAGCGCATACTTACTACTATTTTCTCCCCCACACGTTTTCGTAGAATAATTTCTCAACGTATAATCGGTTTTGGTGGCAAATATATATTTCATTATTCCTTACTTATTACTTATTTCTCTTACTCATTTTACAGATTAGAACTATCAAATCAGTATCTGTATAAGCATTTCTTCATGCCAGTGCCACAGCCTAATTCAACTCGATTCTGTTCTATTTTGGACTCGGCACACACACAAGAAAAGTGATGGATGGCACGAGACTCAACACGCAGCAGCAAACAAAACAGTCTGCGGATGAAGAATAAAAAAAGACATAACTTTCGTCATACATTAATTTGAAACTGTCTTAGTGTGCTCGGTGCACGGAAATTTTACTTGATAAATGGTAAAATATCTTGAGAATCAGCATTTTACTGTACTTTCCCCAACACTGTATGTTGAAAGCCCAGTGGTATGAAGAATTTTAAAATAAGTTTTATATAATAAATATTTCTATAAAATGCTCAAAAGTAAACATTTTGTTGCATCTGGCAGCATTATATAGAAGCTGACAAGCTTTACCACCTCATTTCCACTCCACCTCAAATTTTCGTCACTTTTTACTGAAGGTTTCACCAATACTAACAAAGCAATAACACACAATTTTCAAAACTGGAGTTATGGAGCCTTGAGCCTTAAATTGGTAACATCATCAAAATAATTTTGGTTTTTTCCGTCTGTGCACCAATATTAGAATTCCTATAGTTGCGAGTCCAAGAAAACAATGGGATTCGCAACTAGGAACAAAGATTAAAATATCGCAACTATCGGAACACTGTACCAATAATTGAGTTTTGATTTAGGATGAAATTATGATTTCTTTCAAAGGGAAGCATTTTATTATAGAAATAGAAGCGTGGAGCCTTCGGATACATATCAAAGGTAAGGGAATAAGATTTGAAAGGACATAGGGTGAAGTAGTGTTTCGGCGATATCAACGATTTCCGTCAGTATATGCAGGACAAGTGAAAAATCTGCTTCTGCTCCACAGTACAACCACCGTCGAACCGACGTGTCATTGGTGCTCTCTGATTGTCCCCCACTTTTAACGGTCATTTGCTTTGCGGGCGATCACTGTAAAGTTTAGAATGCCATTCTACCTGTCGCCCAAGGCACACAACCACTGGTGCAAAAAATCGGCATTGATGAAAGAGCTGCTTTCCCGGCTTTTCCCTGCTGCGATGTATGGACATGCTTGCAGCATAGCTTATAAGTTTATTGATGACTGTCTATTCATAGACCAGTGCATGATGACGTAGGTTGACAGTTCATAGAGCTATTTCGCCAGAACTTAGTCTCCGGCGAAGCCTGATAAACAGTTTCATCATTTTATTCGCATTTAGATGTCCTTTGCGATTGATTTAATGCTGAATGCAAGGAATATCACTGAAATGATCGGATCACAGCAATTTTACTAAAAATATGAATTTTAATTTTCCTTTATCGATTTTTTCTTCTAACACCTAAACAAGCTCCAGGAACTGTCAAATAAGGAGGTTAAGTTAGAGTTTGTACTGGTCTATTGAGGTGGAATATTGATGCGTTACGGTGAAATATAATGGGGTTATAAAGTACCCTCACATAACTCCTGTCAAAATGAGTAATACACAACCCGATGTATGGTTGAAGACACGTAGGTTGGTGGCTGAGCTACGAAAAACTTCACGAGCCATTATGTACTATGAGGTTGGCGATATGATGTTCGATGATTTTTTCATCATGGCGTCGTGGGCTAGAATTTGAATTATTTTCTAGCAATGACGCGGCAAATAAAAAATAAATAAGCGATATATCTCTGTTACGCTAATAAAACCATCGAAAATTTTTATTTTCGGTTATACGAAACAGGACAAATTAGAAACATGGCTAAATCTTTACAGTTACCCTACATGTAGAAGCAAATCTGAACGACTAATTCGAATATGCTAAAAAATATCATTGAAACTAATCAATTAATAAACTGTCGTAATTTGTTTGATTTAGATCTATTTAATGATGAACTTATATTTGTGAAAAAATAACTTTGAAAATAGGGTAAAACGTCCTATCGTTGTGGTATGTCCTAATATTGCGAGTAGTGTTAAAATAGTCGATTCTGGATATAATAGCCTTCAAAACAATTGTAGATACGCTAAACTCATCGAATCAACGACTAGAACAGCTTTTGTTTGACAAAATTCCGTTCAAATTATGAAAATTATCATTTTTCATTAAAAAATTTGAATCCTTTGAGCCTATTATTGCGGTAGTGCAGGTCCTATTGTTTGGTATTCGATTTCCATAGAATTGCATGCAATACGCAAAATAGACTGAGCTTGAAAAAAATGTCGCAAAATAAGCAACTGCGTCCTATTATTGCGATAGTTTGTTTTTATTGTGGTAAAAACAAACAAGCATACAAGTTTGCGCACAATTGACGACAACCTAGTTCGACTGGTTATTATTTCGTGAGTCGGTACATGAATCCTTCCATGGAATATTTAAGCCTTCATTTTCAGATCATTTTCAAGACTACTCAAATGATGAGAATAGTAGATTGATAGTTCCCGTCACCTCTCACAAGCAGTAAAGGCATGGGAATGTTATTTGTTTGAAAAAACCAATAGTTTAATAGATGCCTGTGCAAATTACACGATGACTATCGAATAAAATAAGATTATCATTGTAATCTTTTAGATTTCAGAAGAAATGCTTGAAAAGAAATGGTTACAAACTAGGCTTCAGAAAAAAATCCAGTGAAAAATTGACAGGGAATTCTTTCATTTTTATATTTTCATGAAAGCGGAGAATGAAATGTAAAATCGAGAGATTCTTCATAAATGAAATAATTATGGACGTAACATTACGAATCTATTAACAGCAAAATTATACTATTATTATTATTTAATCAGACTAAGGTCAGGCCAGCGCGGTATATAAGAGTCTTCTCCATTCGGCTCGGTCCGGCTACACGTCGCCAACCACGCAGTCTTACGGAGGTCCGCAAGTCATCTTCCACCTGATCGATCCACCTTGCCGCTGCGCACCTTCGCCTTCTTGTGCCCGTCGACATCGACAATTCTGGCTATCGTGCCCGGCCCATCGCAGTCGTCCGATTTTCGTGTGAACGATGATGTAGTTCTCCAACATGATGCAATTCTGGTTCATTCGCCTCCTCCACGTACCGTCCGCCATCTGCACCCCATCCATAGATGGTACGCAGCACTTTCCTTTCGAAACTCAAGTGCGCGTTGGTCCTCCACGAGCATCGTCAGGTCTCGTATCCGTAGAGGACTACCGGTCCTAATAAGCGTTTTGTAGATTGTCAGTTTGGTACGGCGGCGAACTCTATTCGATTGGAGCGTCTTGCGGAGTCAAAGTACGTACGATTTCCAGCCACTATGCTCCCGCGAATTTCTGCTGGTGTCATTTTCGGCAGTCACCAGTGAGCCCAAGTTCTTCTACCACCTCGATTTCGTCACCACCGATGCAAACTCTCGGTGGGTGGCTCCATTGTCTTCTCTGAACTCTTCCTATCATGTACCTTCTGTCTCGACGTGTTGATGACTAGTCTGTATCCGCTTGCTTCCTCTTCAGTCTGATGTAGGCTTCTCCATCTTCTCAAAGTTACGTGCCATAATGTCTATGTCGTGCAGAGCAAATAGCTATTTGGACTTTTGAATACACCACTCGTTTTAATTCCTGCTCTTCGCGTCCCTTCCAGCGATGTTGAATACAGACACTAAAGACCATCATCTTGCCTAACCTCTGCGGGTTTTGAAGGACTCTAGAATGCCCTGAAATGAACTACGCACATCACCCGATCCATCGTCACTTGATCAACCGCGTCGTTTATCCGGAACTGTGTTCGTGCATTAGCTGCCATGGCTGGTCCTGATCGATTATCATATGCGGCTTGAAGTCGATGAATAGATGATGTGGGCACGTTGTTGCGGCATTTCTGCAGTATGAATGGCGAACACCTGGTCCAGGTGAAGCGTTCGCCCATAAACCATTGGCGTAATCTAATCACAAATTCTAGGGGCTAACTTTTTAAATCTTTCTAATTTAACACTCATAAGACAGAAAGTCTACGCATTTTGCTCGATTGCAACTTGATTGCGTTAATCTACCAGATAATGGACATCTATATTTCAAATGATACCATCGCGACGCTCGTTCCTGTTTCAATGACGAACACACTCGTAAATAGTTTGATACACACCTTATAAAGCGATTTCTTGCGTGTATTCACTTATCTTATATTAACGATCTGCACAGCGTAAAGAACAGCAGTCTTTAGTGCACAAACGTGTCTCACCCAAAAAAATGGCGGCAAAAACTTCGCGTTTGATGCGTGTTTACCGAGTTCTTCCAAAGTTCCACATGATAATAAAAATGGCTGCAGCTGAGGATTAGGTATAGTTAGAAGGTGCGGATCATACGCTGATTTAGATAATTCACTATCACAAAACCCTAGAAAACTTATATCTCAATTAACTGTCTCATTATCCCAGGGAAGTTTGTACTAATGAAATACTATATTCTTTAATTCACTTTTATGAGTATTTTGGTATTTGCTAGTTATAATGGTTTTGAGGGTCCAGATTTGTCGGATAATCTTTTATAACAATTGTTTGCAGTTCAAAAACTTGACTCGAATAGACTTAACTTAGCTAAGTGTTTGAAGAGAAGGATTGATAATGGAAGACATTCCTTTTCTGCATTTACCCACAGTATATCAGTGGATTCAAGGTTGATGACTTACCATTACTGGTACTAGTTATTAATTATTCCCACCGTGAAAATTCACCCATTTTCTTGAAAAAGCGTTACCACCCATTTTAATGGTAGGATATTATCAACAATAACATAGTACCATAGCTAATGGTAAAAGCATCTAACGCTAGACATTTGCAATACTTATCAAAGTGATCAAATTTTCTAGGTGGGCCTACCGATCCTAGGGTGGCTATAGCCCTCTAGCCCCCTGTAGTTACGCATAATGTATAAAACCTGCCTGGTACTGCCCACGAACTTGTAAAATTCTGATGCTAGTTTATTCGCTAAAGTGTGGGAGTACCTTGTAGGCGGTGTTCAGCAAGATGATTTTGCTAGTAGTAGCTACAATCACAGATCGTCCTTTTAGATGTGGACACCTTCCATCACTCGTTCTGGCAAAAGATTCTTCTCCCAAATCTTGCGAATGACCCAGTGAAGCGGCCTAGTGCTCACCACCGTGTTTAAATAGCTCTGGTAATTGGTCAACCAGGGCTTTTGTTGTCTCAGCCAGGCCAATCTCCTTCTGATTTCCTGAGATCCGAGCCGAAGATTATGTCCGGCGCGTTCTCCCTAGTCCATCACCAATTGCCATCTTCATTCCACATCGCCATTCAGGTGCTCTTGTATGCGCTGTCACTTTTGGATCACCTCACGCTCGTTCGTAAGAAGGTTCCCTGTTTATGTCCTTGCAACTTTATCAGGGCTGTAATCACGTCCAATTTAAATCTGAGTCGTTCAGTAGCTCGCTAGGTCAGCAGTAGGCCGATGGAGTCCTGTAGTTAGCTGTATAAAGCACCATTGAAAGTCCCATCGAAGGAAAAGTCATACCACATTTTCCAAATCACTCCACATACGTACATATTCACATATGAGTTTCTCATAAAATCAGGAACTAGTTCTGTTTGCAGTAACTTTCAAGAAATTTAAGTTTGAAACCCAAGCATCAAAACGAGCGTCGAGCAATACCTAGTTGCTACACACTTCTATTATATAAACTTTAAGATTTCAATGCATTTTCATAAAATTTTCAATTTTAGTTATGTCGCATCTTGACATAAGACCAAATACTGTGTATTATGTCTGAATGATGTTTCATTTCTTCTCGGTTAAATCTACAAAGCCTACGGAATATGGTTTCAGTTTGCAAATTTGGATGAATACATCGCCCAATGCACGATCAAAAACCAGGATTTCATCGAATACATTATCGAACATTTATCTTTTCATTTGGACAACCAACACACTAAGGATTGAAAAAGTCAGTTGAATTATTTAAAGTGAGATATTAAGTTGTGGACGTAATACAGCTTTGAAAAACCGTGTTTAGAGCACCTGCGTTGTAACGTCACGAAATGTTCTGAATTAAACGAACTTAGTTCGTATTTACAGTACTATTCATAGGGTCACTATCATCATATATTTAAAAAGTGGTTCATTATTTTTGGAGTAAAAACAACGACCATTAATCCATGTTTAAGCCAAGGTATGCAAATCGACAAATTCACGCGTGTTGTAAACGTCACGCAGCAAATTACATCCTAGAAGCCTTTTCCCACACATATTCGTGTTATATATTCGAGCGATGAACGAATTAATATATCATTCGAATTTTATATAGTGATTCAGAATCAGTGTAATAATATGCTATGTGTACCATGTTTTATGCAAGCTTTCTCCATAAAACCATTTAAAGGTGCGGTCAAAACGTTGTAACGTCACGCCTAACGGCCTGGCTAAACAAACTTCCCTAATTTCAATTGCAACCGAACGTACTAGCAACGTACAAAAGTAGTCAGTTGATTACAGTCCTGATGATGGCCAACATCGCGCCCGAAACTGGTCGACGTAAAGGTATTTTTTAAATCTTAGTTGACGAGTTAAAACGATAAGTGTTATGTCTTGCCTCGCGTTGCGTTTCTTAGTGTCGAGCTGTTCGTTAGCATAAACCACAAAATCAAACGTACAACCCTTTTCTGCTGAAAATGCTGGTCCTGAGAAGATCCAATTTTCTTCTCAATGCGCTTTTCCAATAACTAACTGAAACCAAACCCGATGACTTTTCGTGTAGCGATTGAATAAATTTGCAGCTTCGCCACTGCATAACGCGGGACGCAACAGGCGACATTTTTAATCAACCTTCCTTAAATAAAATCTGATCGTTGGTATGATGACTACTGACACGACAACACCATCATGCGATGGTTTTCCCATGAAAATGCTACCAGTCAGTGCCATCGTGCTGCTGTTTCCGACTCTGCGTGAAACTCGTTAGAACTGAGGATAAATCCAAACCCAAGCAACAAAAAATGTCTCATTTTTCTCAGATTTAACAGATTTAATTGATTGAAAATCAATCATATATGCCTCAACTCCATGACAAAGATTTCTTTTCTTTTACAAATAAATTGCTAAGTGTATTAAAACGCTTGGGCGGTTTGCAGAACCCGACCATTTGATGTAGTAGTGCTTGTAGAAGTCATGTGGCTTAAAAAGAAATATTTTGTATTTCATGTCCTTAAGATAAAATTTAATAGGAAAGGTTTAATAATTTATAGAAAATATAATTCTCAACGAACTATGAACATTGTTTTTCTTTTTATCATATCTTAGCACATGGGTACGAGTGCCTAAACATTGTTGTTGCTATTTAGAAAATACAAACAATTTTACATAATCTTGAGAACTAAACCAACCTTGTTCTTTCATGAATTTGAGCGTTTTCTGTGATGTGCTGGACCTCTCGCCTTTTTCTGTCATGTCCTAACTAAAACAACCATTTTAATAATGCAATTATGGTGCATTACAAGCTTTGAAAGGCTGAAATTGACCAAGATAAGGCAATCAAATTGTTATCGACTAATTATTAGCTGGGTTGTAAACTTTGTTGATCATCTTTCTCTACGATAACAACGCGTTCCTAAGCGTAGCCAAACTGATAGCAGAAAGTCAACAAGCATGGCATTTCAATCTTATATCACTCCTCTCAATTCTATTCAATTATCGCAAGATAAGCTGGAAATTAAGCCTAATTTTAGCAATACCCTAGAAGAACCATAGAAGACATCAAATGGGTATTTTCAGCAGTTTGGGAAATATCGAACGAGTATTTGGCCACTGACAGGTTACAACATTCTCTCCACATTTCATTTTGCGCAAGTAAAATCTTTTTTCTTTCCTATAATAATTGTAGCAACTTATCGATCATGATGGTAGTTATGACCAACGCTTGGTCTTCGCCGCCATCCCAAATTGGAAGCCGACGATTCTATTCCCATCACCGAAGACCAAGGATCATGGATGGCGATACAGGTCAGGGATCTTTGGACCGATCATCACCGGTTGCGGCGGCGAGTCGGCGAAAATGGACCTTCTAGCGGTCAACCGATACGATCGGTTGGATTTTAATTGGACTTGCGATGCAGTGGATATTTGCACAAGATTTTTGTTCGGAATCGGCTGTGAACGGCTTACCAGTTCGCCCATTTATTTGGGTGAGATAACATCGGACGCTATTCGTGGATCGTCCGGAACGATGATAACCGTACTTGAAGATAGGGTTCATGGTGATGTATTGTACCACTTAGATACAGGACACTGCGGGTTTCATGAGTGGTCCTCCTATTCGTGTTAACTTTCATGTGGATGCCTGAAACGCCTTACTATAATTGGAAAGAACAACCGAACAGGCGAAAGAAAGTCTCGTCTTTCGTCGATCTTCAATGGTTTCTTAGAATTAGAAATTGAACCGTCTGTGGAAAGTCAAATCGAGAAAGGGGACATTGAGTGAACTGTTCAAAGGGCGTACCGCAACCACATGCGGATTGTATTTATTTTGGTGTTTGATGCAGTTCACTGGAATACTTGGAATTCTTGACATGCTCAAACGATTTTTGGAAAAATTTCCTAAATTTGAAACCAGAGAGATGTCCATGTATTGGGAGCTGTCCAACTTGTGGCCGTGTTGTTCCCCCTGCTGTTTAGTTGATCGAATGGGTCGAGGCCGTTGCTGCTGCTTCTCAGCAGGAACGACATTGGACTATTTTTGGTAGTGTATTTTGCTATCGCAGGAGATGATTACCAAAAACTTAGGATGGATCGCATTCATTGCACTCTGTTCTACATAGTGTTCTATGGGCAGGATTTAAGTGTCGTTCGCGTGTTGACAGAAATATTTCCGAAAACATCCGGACTATGCAAACGCCACGTTTACAATCGCGAGTGCTGTGGTCATTTTGGGATCGTTAAATTTTCAAGCGACGCTAGATAACGTTAGATACACGTTTGGATTGTTTCGCTCAGTGGGGCTATCAGTGGAGTGCATTACATGTACATTCCGGAGACGAGGCAAGTCTTTGGACGACGTTCAAAGGATAGTGGGAGGGTACGCACCGGATAATGTGATCGGATTGTGATATTTATTATTCAGGGCGGTTAATTATCAACTTGAACTACTTTGGCTCTTAAAACAAAAACGAATGTGTTATTTATATCCCACAACGTCGGGGTTCGTTTGTAAAATTTCCATGACAGATTTTATATAAATTGAGAATAACTAATATATGGAATAAATGTGTTCTTTTCTACACTTCATTGAACAAAGCTTTGTTGATGTTGAATTAATGACAAACTATCTTTTATTCTTTTCAGGAAATATGTCAGACAGAAAAACGTAAAAGATGATATTTGAATATTTTTAAACTAAAATTAAAAAAATTGGATCACTCGAAAAATATAGAAAAGTTTTTTGGTCATATTTCCGCCGTCTTAATCCGATTTTGGTGTATTTTTAGCCGATACAATGAAATGAGTAGATCTTGGACCGTAGGTATTTTAAACAAACAATTTGTAATTTTCACAGCAAATAAGATTTTTTTATTTTATTAAGATACCTCATTTTTCTTATAAGGCTGTTACAAATATTTAATTAACTTTTGTCCTACTGGTCTCCGAAAGGTCGAGGGGATAATAAAAATAAATAGTGGAACTGTACGGTTTTGGCCATGTTCTAATTTGGCAAATTATGCGAATAACCTGAAAATAAATTAATTCGAGGGTTTTATTAGCTCCATAAAAGATATATCTCTCACGGTTCAACGTTGCTTTCAACTGAACGATTATTTTGGAAAATATGTATTTTCCAGGTCTGGCCAAATTAGGCATTGTTGGCCAAAACCAGTCACTTCACCAAGTACACAGGATTTTGTTTTTACACGATTTTTTTTCGCTCGTATTTTTGATCGTGCGACTTCAATGTAAACCAAATTCTTCATAACATGTTTCAAAAATCCAGAATAAATCAAAGAAAAATCACATGATAATTAATATAAGTTAAACATTTTGATGAGGGAAAATTGAGAAATGTAAATCGTAAAACAGAATCCAGTGTACATTCAAAGTTAATTGCCTATATGCTGGTGCCACCTGGTGGGATTTATACTAAATTGAAATTGTATATATGATGATTAGTTCGAAGTAGGGAGGGTAACGTCCTTTCGGTGGGCTTGATCCCGACCCCACCGAAGGGGCGGTACCCAATACCTTCCGAATACTTAAATCTATCATGTTGTACATACAATCAAGTTTTACAGTAAAATATTAAATGAAAAAAACAAAACCCTCGGATTTGTTAAAGAATGTTTGAAAACTCTTAAAATTATCCGATTTTATTTTGTTGCCTCAAAATATTATTTTTTGGCAGAAAAATCCGAGCGGGGCGGCGAGAAAAATGGATTTTAAATATTTGTATCGCCAATTATGTTGTAAAAATATGTTGATTTTTCTTAAAATTGAGCCTACAAAACTTCGAAATGATAAGCAAATGAACCAATTTTAACATTCATGAGGTGCTTCGATGATTTCAGCGGAAAAATATTGTTTTTTTTTTTTGAAATCAAAATGCTTACTCAAGTGCATAGTATGCATCGTAGTTTTGGTTCACCCATCTACTATGTGGTGACCCATCTGGGTTCATTATCCTGATATGCGATTTGATTCAATTTCAGCAAATATTGTCTGAAGTACAGTTCTTGATGTTTTGTTTGGAAACTCACTTTCTTGTTAGTTTGAAATACAAACGGTGCAAGATCTTGAATGGTTCTTATGGTTCTTATGGTCATAATGGTTCTTATGAAGGCTATTCTGACAGGACAGTGGTTCCTAGTTTACATAGGAAAACCCATATGTGTATGATCACTCAAACAATTTTAATTCAAGAACATAATATTTTCCGAAAGATATTCAATTTGCAAAAAGAGCAAACCGCGCTGAGGTTGGGTACTTTTGGATTCTGATGGCTTTTTCCGCAAACGTGACCTTTAAGTGGTCTTGTTTGTAGGGATTATCACGCCATCTAGAAGTAGGAAGTTGAGGTTCGAGTCCTCCAAGACACATATCTTTTTCGCAAATTTCATATCTATTTGTCCATTTGAAACATGTTCTGTGCATATGTGCAGCCAAGATATTTAACAAAAAATATTTTGATTTTGATTTTGAATATGCAATTAATTGTTAGGTCTCATTTTTCAGAATTAAAAATCCTATGTGTTGAAAACTATCACTCACTTTACAAATCTAGGTGGGCTATTTTTCAGGTACTTCTAAGCCCTCCGCCTCTAGCCCTGGGTCCATGACGTTAGGCATAAGGACGTTAGCACAGGATTAGGCATAATGTTAGGACGTTAGGACGATAGGCATAATGGCAGGCATAATTCTGCCTTCTTTATGCCAGTGGCTGTTTTTAAGTATTATGCCTAACGATGCGCTTTCAGCGTACTTATGTCCCCTAGCCCTCTTATTTACGTCAATGGATAAATTCGCCGGCTACACATCGCTCCATAAGCGGATGGTCATAAGTTTGATTCCCGCAGCCCTTCATCATGTTCTACAATCCCTTGAAGTGCATGATAGCGACGTATCAGATGGTGACTAACAAACGCCAATTTTCTGGAGGCATACCTCAAAAGACTTGGTTAACTTACAAACGAAACAATGCATCGCTCAAATGGACTCACGATATGGACGAACGGACGTTTTGAAAAAAAAAGGTTCTGTTTATCCAAAAACTTCGCAGTGGATCTCGTAGTGATCAACGAACACAGAGTGTCTTCCAGTTTTGACATAGTTCAAGAACCTAGAAAGAAGTTTGAAGTACCATCTGCAGGGAAATGTATAAGAAGTTGAAAGTTTGAGACAGTTCACTGAGCAGGCACATATAACCCAACACAGGGACTACGAAATGGAGTTGTGTAGCTGGTAGTGTAGGCTCGGTACGTTGTCATTCTGTGATCAGCTAGAGGAGAGGCGGTCCGGAGTGCCTAGGGCAGTCTGTTGACATTCTATAAAGCTGCATGTATCACAAGCAGGCCCTATCAAAGCAACGTGTGCCGCTTAAGGCGTACTGGCCTAGTCCTGGTGTTGAGGACTTTATTCAAATTTCACCCGACTGATCCTGAGTGTCTGTTCAACAAGGAGGTGCGGCTAAAAGCGTAGTTTTGGCATCCAGCGTCTGAGTATGAAATGCTATTCCCCGGAAGCCATACCTAAGATGGCAGCCCACCAGGTGGCAGAGGGAACCTTGGGCCAACAACCAACTGTTCCTAGACATCAATTTGTTCAGAATACGATAATGAAAGAATATGGACTGATTGTGGTCTGGGTCATATGGCATAAAGTCATTTGGCATGACGCCAAATTTGTAAATTGAAATTTACAACAGTAAGAAAAGAGTGGCCTAGATTTTGAACTGCGGAAGAAAGGGATATTTTAAATGTTTAGCGTAGATAAAGTAGGAGGTCGAGGCTGCTTTCTGATAAATTTAGACTGATGGTAGACATTTTCCGGAAGAATGTAACAAAACGCCAGAATTGCTTCCGAGGCTTATTCCGGCCACGTACCTACTTTTAAAGTAGGGATTGCATCCACCATTGCTTCAACCGGGCATGCGCCTAAGACCGGATCAAATCCACCATTGCCTCAATCCGGACAAGCGCCTAACTTTGAAAACTGCTAAGCAATACACTTGTTGTAGACGAGCTTAAAACCAATCAAGTCACACGAGCTACTGCAACGAAATCAATCTGAATTGTGCTACTGGAAGATCACATCCACCATTGATTTATTCCGCAAGCGACTACTTATAAAGAAGGAGTCACATCCACCATTTGCCATAATCCATGAGGGCCTACTTTTAAAGAAGGGATCACATCTACCATTGCCACAATTCGGGCACACACCTACCATTAAAGAAGGACATGCTGCAATCCGGGATGCCTACTTTAAAGAACGAATCAAACCCTCGATTGCCAAATCTGCAGTGCCTATTTTAAAGAAGGAATCACATCCACCATTCTTCAATCCAGGCAAACGCCTTTTAGAAGGAATACATCCGCCATTCCTCAATCCGGGCAAGCGCCTCCTTTCAGAAGGAATCAAATTCCCATTGCCAATCCATTCAAGCGTTTACTTAGAAAAAAATGCATTTACGGCCTTAACTGAGCATGCGCCTACTTTAAAGAAAAGATCACATCCACCGTTGTCTCAATCGGCAAGCGCCTTCTTTTATGAGGAATCATATCTTCCATTGTCATAATCCGGGCAAGCGCCTACTTTAGAAGGGATCACATCCTCCATTGCCGCAGTCCAGGCAAGCGCCCATTTTAGAAGGATCGCATCCACATGACTAATCCGGCAAGCGCCTACTTTATAGAAGAGATCAATCCTGCATTGCCATAATCCCGCAAGCACCTACTTTTAAAGAAGGATCACATCTTTCATTGCCATAATACGGCCAATCGCCTACTTCAAAGAAGGGATTACATCCACCATTGTTTAATCCGGCATGGCCACTTTCTTCTGCATTGCAAATGCATTCTTCCACGGAGGATGACGTCTTTTAATATTGTTATCGACGGTGTTATATTTACTATTCCGGGTGTTTCCGCACCACTTAGTCACCATTCAGCGAACGCAAAGAAAATAATGTCCGTTATGCCAAAAGACCCTTACTTTGACGATGGTCATAATTATTCCAAATGTCCGTTATGCCAAATGATCGTTATGCCAAATGGCCTGTATGCCAAATGACGTAGCCAAATGGCGTTATATTTACACCTCCGGTATGGACATTTATATCAATGGCATACATCATTACGTATCTGTGATCCTAGCGCGTATTTAGTAATTCTATTTTATATATTACTATCATGGAACGGACTCACCACATCTGCAGTTGATTGAAGTTCAATCCAGATTGAGTTAAATCGGTTGAACATTCAAATTCCAGCTTGTTTCCATCCTCCAGCGAGTGATTGGCTCGTCTAGCTGCAATTCTTCAGAATCCAGTGGAAAACAGCGTCGACCTTCTTGGAAACATTCATTTTTGTATCATTTTACAATTCCTTTTATTTTTTTTCGAGCGGATGTTGCTGACCATGGGCAGGACGCAAAGAGTTCTAGAAATCAATTCCAACTCTAAATCGAATGCTCGCATTGGTCGAAGTCGTGATTTCTGCGTTTCCAATCAGAAATTTGACGATAAGGCAGCTGCTGAAAATCTTCTTGAGGTGGAAACCCGAATCGCAACACAGCAACAGTTAATTTGCGGGAATTTGAAGGGTAAACTTGAAAAATCGAATCCAATAGTTGTTTGAAAAAAACAACTGGAATTTTCGCGTCCTTGAGCACAACCTGATTCGATCTTCAGAGAAAACAACGATCGACTGGTTGAGCTGATTGACTGCCCAGTGGCTACTCCATTATGACCAGATCGCTGTTTTGGACAGAAAACCAACAGATGTTTGCTTGGGATATCTTCAAGTGTACAACTTTTTATTCCTTTATTTGGTAGGCACTCTCGTTATTTAACGCTATGTCGAGATCTACTGTGTATCTGCTGCCAGAATCACACAGAATCTATTTTAGATTTTCCATTATTCTTGTTGTTGTCGTTGCTGGTTCGTTTCACCGAGTCCATTGTGTCCATTTACCGTGTCGTGAATCCAATGATCGTTGCCGATTGTTCGGTTGCCATTTATCCGGGTACGTTAGAGGAACCTCCGAGAAGAACAATTTGTCAGTCGTCACTCGGCAACTCAACGTGGGCGCTTCCCCAATACGCCACCGTATACACGCAAAAAATATGAGTTGAAACTACCATTCCGAGGGTTATTTAATATGACCGACGGTTTTCAGCGCAAACCCGTTTGATTTTACCATGCAAGCAGTAAAATCAACTGTGGTCCATGCGGAACGTTGTCACAAGAACTGAAACAGTGGAATTTATCTGAAACCATGGTGAAATTTCATGAAATTCTAGGGGAACTGTACCGGTTTTGGCCTTGTTCATTATTTGGCCAATTATGAATAACTCTGTAAAGCAGTTCGCTTGAGGGTTTCATTAGTTCCAACTAAAGAATATCCCTCACAGTACAACGCTTCAAACTTATCGATTATTTTAAAAATATGTATTTTTCAGGGTTGGCCAAAAGGGCACTCAAATTGGCCAAAACCGTGCACTTCCTAGTTTTTAAAACAGAGCGTAGTCTACAAAATAGTAGTTTTACCACGGAACTTTTTTAGTGTGTAGGCGATCTGACGAGGGTTTGGTGGAGGGGGAATCGAGCCCTTGACCATTCGATTGTGTAAGGCGACGCTACGGACCCCCTTATATAAAACTACTGGTGATCTCATTTAGGTCCCACTGGCGCCTCCAGAATTCGTTAATGTAGGAAGGGAAGGAATGATGCAATCACTCGCCCACTGCTGCATATATACCTCTGCACTTGCCACGAGTTCACGGAATTTTATTGAATTTTTGAGGGTTGACGAACAAGTTCTGTCTTGGTTAACGAGTTGCCCAGCTAATGTGATAGGAGATAGCAATTATAATTGGAGAATTAGAAATTTAGTGGATATATAGAAATCGAGCTTTTCTGTTTTTTCCAATTCTAAGTTACTACTAGAATAGTCAATTTAAAGTATTTTCGGATCGAAGATGGCAATCGTCCACACCTTACGTAGGGTCGGAACGAAATCGCAAACATGCATTAGACTGGAATAGCAGAACACCTAGCAGAGACAGACCGAGGGGCTGCGAAGACCTCAAAGAAAGAAAGAAGTCGACTGAAATCCAACCTGGCAACAGGTTAAAGCGATAGCACTACCGGAGTTGTATAGGACCCATAAGTAAGTAAGTAATCCCACTAAAGTCCGCGTAAATGAGATAAAATTGAAATATTTACAATTACTACGCAACCTTCTACACTAGACTGGTCCAGATTACTATGGGGAGAAAAAATGTTGTCGAATTCCACAGGGCACCCCCAGAATTGTGTCCATATAAAAGTTTATTTAATCATACATCGTTCTGTGGAATTGTTCTGTAGCATACCAACTGCTCTTTGCAATTTGAGGTCAATCGACTAATCAGAACCAATTTCCAGATCGAATGAGTGAGAGTGTATTTTCCTATACATTTTGGCTGAAATCCCCATACAAACTTCAAATCAAATGCCAGCTATGCAACAAGCGATTGAGCTGAAATTTTCAGAGATTGATTTTCCCAAAGACGCAACTCCTGGGGATGCCCCGTGGAATTAGACAACTTTTTGTTTCCGCCAGTCTATTCTACACTCAAAAACAGTAAAAACATTAGCAATAGTTTAATCCATTTTTGTATTCCATTATCTATCCAATAGCAACGAAGCCCTATCGATATATGATGTCTTCGTCGTCATGCTTCCTGCAAATCAGCGGCACAAAACGACAAGAAGTCGCTGAGCAGGAAAAAAGTGCCACTCTCATCATCATTACATTATGCGGCTATATCCGGCCAGGCTGACGTATATGAATCCTGTGAGTCAATGAACGAACAGAAAGCGGAAATCAACCATCATGCACATCTATCAGGGTTAGGCTTTCGGTGCTTCATTTGCTCTCGCCTAGCGTAATGGATGCCGCGGTACGTTCAATGAAACTCATACAGGATCAATGATGTGTACCAAGCAAGCAAGGGAAAGCCAATGTGTAAAACGCAGACTGCCTTCTCCTGAGTCAAGTACGAAACGATTCTGAACGCGTCTGTCGTGCGACGACTGCGATGGACGATGGGTGGCAACGGTTATGGGATGAATGAATGAGCGACTGAGTGTTTGAGCAATGTGCTAAAATATCTATCAGTGTCATCTGCGACAACGAGGGCGACGACGACTAGCGAAGAAAGACCTTACATGAAGACTACGGCTAACTATGTATTGCAGTGCTACTACAGGCGGACTCTACGGAGACTTTGTGCCATGGCTGACAATTACCAACAAAGGCACGAAAAAATTTATGAAAAGCTATATAAGTGCGACGGTTCTGTTCACAGAGAGGAAGTGTAACGAGAATTGAGATTCAATAAATTGAACATTTTTGTTGGCAGGCGAGATGATTTGTCAGCCAAATTTAATTACAAATATAAGATGGAAATAAATATCGACTGAATCATATTCTCCCGTATTATTTGAGCTTGTCGCTTGTATTTCTCATAGTGAGTGTATATGTAGCCATTTAGACAAATAAGTATTGCTTAGCATTTGCACAAATTTGTAGGTGGCACAAGGCTGGACTATTGTATGAGAGAGCATCAGTTCCTTCCGTTACACAGATATTGAATTGGGCTAATCATCATCTCTTAGATGGATGCACTCTAATAGTCGAAATCTTCCTGTCCAAGTCCTTTTGAATGCTGAGGAAGGGAAGGATGGTTAGTTGGACACTATTTAAGAAAGATGCATAGGTGCAACGGCAGGTTTAGGAATTAGTAATATTAATTAATAGATAAATTATTTCTAAAACTACATTTTGACCATATGATGTTTTGTATTTCGTAACTATCAATTTAGTTAAAACCATATGTGATATTTTTTCTGAAAGCTTAATTATTGGTACATAATTCATTGATGAACTATAAAATAATAAAGGAAACCTTTGAAACAATGGGACAAATTCAAATTGATTTAAAAATAATTATGCGTTATGTTAAATTGATTTCTTGGTAGAATTCTTAAAAGACATAGGTTGAATCATAAAAGCACTGCACTGGCAATGTAAGCTCTCCACGCAAGCGGGTGCCTAAAATACAATGCTTCTCACGTTTTTACGTGGTAGGATAGATACATTCATTGCATTGATTGTTTGTTATTGAATTGATTGAAGATCACTTCACACATGTAAGCAGGAGGTTGTGGACTTTATAAGGCTCGTCTTTTCCTACTTTGTATCTAAGCTTTGTTATATGGTTTACATTCTACCACAGGAATAATATTTAAGCTACAAACGACAAACGTCGAATCGAGTAGCTATATCTCGACTCGGTGGACAATTTCCACGTTAGTGAGTGCATGATGGCGCTGCACGAGTTGATCAAGAATTTCTTTTCTGTCGAAAGTTTCTTTCGATATTGCTGAGAAACAGAAAATAAAGTGAACAAAGAGAATACTTCAAGATACTACGAAACGAGGAGGACAACATTTCGAGAGAGGGTCAAATTTGGAATACGACTCTTTGAATTTCAGCTATCCACTGGCGCTTCAACATCTCCAGTGCATGGAACGACGTATACTAAAAGATCCGGTGATTAGGGCAAGCGTCATGAGACAATGGCGTTGATTGTGAAGGGGTAAACCATAAAGCGAATCGAAGGAATTGGTGAAGTGGAATCGAAACGGACGTTGTTCTCCGCTGCGTCGTCAAAGGCTGCTTTAATCTATATTCCATGCAGTCCTCAAGAGGAGCCCCATTAGCTCACCTCTTCCGGCAACGCGTCTCGAGATGCTGCGCGTATGCAGTGGCGACATCAGGATGCTTCAATCGCTCTAGGTCGTACCGCGGTACCGAACATTGTGATGACGGACAGTTTTGGGCGCAGTTTAACCATCACCAGATAGTGGCAGAGTCGATGTAAGAGCACGATAGCTCCTGACGTAGATAATGTCGGAGAAGGCGTCCATAAAGAACGTGGTCGATTTGGATTTTGTCAGCAGTGGTGATCCCCAGGTGACGATAGCGAAGGCTATGTTAAAATAGGTGCTGGAGGCAGCGAAATCAAAGTCGCTCCAGAATGAGTTAACGCAATGTTCAGAAGCTTTCTGACGCTGCTCGATTCCGTGAGTATCCTCAAAGGGAAGCGCTATAAGTGATGATCCCATCGTAATGCAAATGGACAAGATGGAAAAGCATGATTCAGCGTTTGGATAGAATAGTGTCCCTGCTGCTAATTGACGTACCATACACAGAAAGATCTGCTCGAGGCGGTGCAATTACACAATTTCGTAGATGCAAGTGACGAAGCGTACGCCTACAGTGTTTTCCAGTGGTTTTGCTAAACGGTAAGTTCCTTTGGTCGGAGTAAAATCGAAAATAGCTCTTCTGACCGCATTATCCGCCCAAGATTGGAACTTATAACGGCGATGGTGATAGAGTAAAACTAAAACCATTCGCAACGAACATTCACCAAAGACCAGCAGATCTAGTGACTAGGGAATGAGGACCTTGTATACACATGAGGGCCGATGGTTTACGCGACCAACGTTCCGAATCGTCAGAAAATGAATGGCGGAGTGATTCCATCAATCAAACATCAGCTGAAGAGTTACGGCATGCTACACGTGGAATACTGAAATGTGGCTGTGGACTGGAAAAGATTTTGAACTGAACCTTCTGTTAGTTTATATGAGATCGATAGCCATGCAACTTAGATTTGCAGACTTGATCCCTTCTGATGATATCTCAGCACTATCTATGTTATATCACCAGCATATCCAGTAACAATACATTTTATGCCTTCTTTGATGATGTGTTCATAAATATACAGCTCAAATCAGTAAATAATATAAAGTAATAACTATGTAATATTTTTTTTGTTCAACATTTTGTATGGGTGGACAAATGAGATCATCTTCTTCTTCTACTCCTCATTATATATCGCACTGGACATTGCATCGGCTTAGTGTTCATTAAGCATTTCCACAGTTATTAATGAGGTAATAGCAGATTGTATTCAGAATAATAATCGAAAAACTTCCAATCAAAGCCTACGACCTCATTTAGTAAGCTATCACCCTATCAGTCTTTATCATCCATTTTCCATTTGTTTCTTTCCTTTCAGATCATCTTGTACTTTACTACTTCGTCTATTTCCACGAGAGCATTTCATCTCAATTTTTTCACGAAATCCTACAATCGCGTATGTCGTGGTCGAGCGAATGTCTTAGGACATCCGTCGAATATCTAATTCTCATGGCTATATATTCTCAATATCCGACCGAACCAGTAGTCTAGTAATAGGTACTAGCGACGTATCAAACAATGTTTGGCAAACATTCTGGTTAGTATCGTCCCTTTTTTGTTTCGTTCTGTCAATCTTCTTTATTTGTGTGATAACCTACCACTTGAATGTCGATTGCATTGATTGGAAGTTCAAAGTTCATTCAAATAAATCATGCTTTTATCAGTATTTCGATTTCTAATGCAATTTTCTACTACCACAAATATGCGAGGTTCTTTGCCAATTTACCATTTTGCATCGTATATCACGATGCTAACGATGATCTTTTATGCCCTGGGAAATCGAGACGGACTGGAATCGAACCTAGCCTTCAGCTAGAATATAATTTTACCAATACAGGTTATGTAGCTTATTTATGCTTTGTTCTGTGAAAATAAAATAACGCATTTGGTCATTGTTAGGAAAAGCTATTCAAGTTTTTGACACCAAAAAATCTTACTATCAACAAATAAACGTCCTGCAACAAATACGGTTACAATCCAAAATATATCCCACCACAATTACTTTCTTCTGTTAAGCTTACTGGAGTGTCTAAACCGCTGAAGAAGTGGTGGTCCCTGTTTGGAACTTTGCGCTATATAGTTTAACAATCCCAACCAACTATCGCTTGGAACGGTGATTCGAGAAGTTTGTCCTATCCGTGATGCGAGAGGGCGGTACCGTGAAGCGATCGTCAACTAAGTAAAGTGACGAAAAGGTGGAAAAGCTGGAGTTAGGGACAAAAGTCGAAAGGCCAAAGGTCAAAAAAGGATCGAAGGGACAAATAGACAAAAGGTTGAAAGTCAAATAGAACAAAAGGTCTAAATAGCCAAAAGATCGAAAAGAACAGAAAGTCGAAAGGGATAAAAGGTCGAAATGGACAAGAAACTGAAACGGAGAGAATCAATTTTGCACAATACAAGTTTTATCTATTTTAAATCAACTTTTTTATCTCTATCAGAACTATCTAAATATGCGTAATATTGTTTCATAGTAATTACTCCTTCTTTGAAATTTCTTCTTCAACTTTGATTGATGAGTTGAACTTGTAATTAACTTTTCTTTCGTTTTTTTCTTTCGATCTTTCGTTCTTATCGACTTTTGTCCCTTTCGACCTTTTGTCCTTTCTAACCTTTTTTTCCTTTCAACCTTTTTCCTTTCAACCTTCTGTCCCTTTCGACGTTATATTTAAACATTTTCACTTGTCATAAGACGAGTTAATCCCATTGAATTCACCACTGTATCTTGGCAGATACGTATTTCGACCTCAACAGTAAGGCGTCAAACTCGTCTTATGACAAGTAAGACATTCCTCTAAAAGCTCAAAATAATTTTCTTATTTTAAACATTTTGTTATTTCCACCTTTCCACCATTTCGACCTTTTTTCTTTCGACCTTTCGTTATTTCAACCTTTTGTCTTTCGACCTTCTGTCATAGATTCGTAAAGCTGCATTACGGTCGGAGAAGTCTTATGGCCAAACAAACCCACTCGTGCATCACGGCTGCGCGGGTGCTTAGTATAGGGCATCAGCAAAAGAATCAGATATAAAAACATTATAAAACTGTTGTTGGTTATAAACAGAAACTTGAGTACAAGTATATTTATAGTGTTTTTTCAAGCAAAAAGTAGTTTGATGATATCACATCATCACGTGATAAACGAAAGATGGTATATTGTCTCAATGGAGAAAATCGAATATCAGGCGAAATAGTTGCAAAATTATTATTAAACAAATAACTGGATAGAGGCTAACGACTTCATTGTAGACTAGAATATACGTAATATTGTCGTACATGGTGACTCTAACGTTGAAAATCCCATAACATGACATGTGTCTAATCATTGTAATATTAAAGTATGTTCCTGAATTATATTTTGACATTCACAATCCCAAAGTGGAATGTTTGGTCATAGTGCCGTACATGGAACTGCTTCATTAATACAGGTTTATGCTCTCAATCAACCAACTGATGCATTATTTGCTATCGTATTCATCCTCATCTCCGGCATAAGGCTACAATTCAAATTAAAATTAAAAACAAAACATTGACCGCAACAATTTACCACTACTCTCGTGCGGTTGGAATCGATACAACCAACCACCCACGCACCGCATTTCCGGCTCGTTCCGAAGGAGAAAAATACAATATGCGTTGCACAAAAGTTTCCATGGTACAAGCAGCAAATTTAATTGGCTGATCTTTATAAGAGTCATACTCAACGACGACGACGACACAGAAATGACTGGCACAGCAGATGGCAGCGGGTCCTGTGTCCTGGGCCCAAATAAAGTGAGTGAGATCAACCGTGACTCGTTGCTGGTGGCCAAGGATCAACAACGTTGGAACAACTTGGAACAATGACTCAGCTCTACCTCCCGTTCAAATGAATTTAATTTCATATGAATATACAGTTTTCTGCAAGGTTGGAGTTCGATTTCTGTAAGCACAAAGTATGTATTTAGTCGATGTCTATTAAATGGTGAATTCCATCAACAAGTAAACTCTTTTGATGTAAGTCGCAAGAGTGGTACTAATTCAATTTAGCTGTAAAGACGGACGTATAGAAGATAATATCTTACATTATCCAGCACCCTTAGATTTTTTTCATTTCCTGTTCGGATGTACCACTGCGACCAGTTATTTGATTTATTGTAGGACACTGAGAATAAGTGCTGATGCGCCAAGGGCATACACTAGAAGACTCAAAACACTGAAATGAATTTAAATAGAAGAAAATTTGCTAGCATTTGTAGTTCCAAAATAGTCATCTTAGTAATATAATTATTTTAAATTAAGTATTGTACAACGGCATACAATGTGAGCTGGATATGTGCGTGAATCTTATATTGGCAAACAAAAAAGAATATAGTAACACTTCCTTGTACTAATAGAATGAAACATCTGACATTGAGTAAGTATAGTGCATTGTATAATATGTTTCAGTGTTTGAATAAATACTGACAATGATACAGAAAACTGAATGGATGGCCAATTCGTCTATGTTGCAACATGGCTTCAGATGTTTTTGCTGTATTTCCTTTTTTATTCACAGAAACAAAGTTGGACGCTTTATTCTAGGACGTTCGATCATAAATATCGATATTTCATTCGATACGATAATCGAATCAAAGTATCGATATAACGATATATTGAATAAAAATATCGATATATCGGAAAAATCATATGATATTTCAAAACGAAATGTTAAGAATATATTTGTTGAGTTATTCATTTACTACCGTAATACCTAACAATAATGTTTAATAATTTTACCTGGTAGCGGCGGCGTTTTCTGCATGATACTGACCTAACTATTTTCCGTTCGCTCGAAAAAATCAACAGTTTCAAGACATTTGTTGAAGTTTGCAGTGGAGTTTCACACTGATAATTTTCTGTATTTCCTCGGTTATTCTGATTTATGACAACAGAAAATTTTCCTTCGAATTTCCCGGAAGTTTTTAAAGTTTAAATTTATCATTACCATCATATAAACCATCAAGAAAAATCAATATTTTCTTAAAAACCCAGAATCATCCACCCAGCAGTGATGATGCCTTTCTCGCATTATAAAATATATTGAAAGAATCACATTGAAAGGTCAAAAAGCTCTTAGGAGAATAGATCACATTTTTCGATCATTTCTATGTTTTTGCATTAGTTAAAAGTATCCACCATTTTCGGAAAAAATTTTTATCGGTTTTGAATTTTTTTTAAGGGTAAAAAAAATGATTTTCAATAATTCCGAAATGCAATGTCCGATCGAGCCAATTTTCAATAGCAACAATGGGACCGATTCCCCGTCGAGCAACTTGTTGCGTGTAAATCGGATAATGCTAAGTTCAAAAAGTGTGTCTACAAAATTTGACACACACACACACATACACACACACATACATACACATACAGACATCAATTCACGTCGAGCTGAATCGATCGGAGAGTAAAATCATCTCCGGGCCTCCTATCAAAATTTTATTTTTGAAGATTATAGCTTTACGTACACTTTGTGTACAGAGAAAGCAAACACGTAGAAATGTTTTTTGAAAATTCTCTATCTCCTACGGTGCCACTATTTGAAGAAAATTTTCATATGTTATCCAATTCTTCTAAATTCCCATTTTCATAAATCTCTTCCTAATTTCTATAGTTAATTTATATAATTTATCATAGGAATACGTCAAAATGGTACCAATACTCAAAGGTATTTGCTTTTAAAAGAAAGCTTCACGTCGCTGGTGGGTAATATGTCACCTCGCAATCCATACCACTGATGGAAGCATCGAACTCTTCTTTATTTAATGGTGCTGGATTGCGTGGGTGAGTACAAATTAGCCCAACACAGACGTGAGAAGCTCTAGTTTAAAAGAGTTTCCCATTTAAAATGTTGGTGCCGAATAATTGAATTCATATAAAATTCATGTAGCATTACAGATGTTGCAATGCAAAATGACTGAGCTGCCAAAACTAGTGTGATGGCAGCGCACACCTCCACCATCCGCGCTACAGAAAAATCCTCTGACCCAGTGAAAATACGGCATTTCCGATTCATTTTGAAGAATTTTGTTTCACAAAATACAATGCAATTTTATTTTGTTTTTGTTCTGATTCAATATATCGATATCGAAAGCAAAACTATCGATAAGACGATGTATTGAAAGCAAAATATCGATACAAAATATGGATATCGAAAAAAAATATCGATATTCCGATATATCAAGTATCGGAACGTCCCCTTTATTCTTATATGCTTTTATTCGACATACATATTTATGCACAATGACTAAAAGCTTGATAAACTTCAATCAAAGTAAGTTTTCCTTTGGAAAGCTTAATCACTAATAACTAGCACTAACTACACACGGGTATAGAAAAACTGAGGAAATGCTAATAGGATTCTAAGTTGAAAAGCAGGCCACGTTTGAGAAGTGTAGAACCGTACTAGAAGAAGAAAAATAGTTTATCTTTATAAGCTTACGTTGTTGTCAGAGCATTATATCCGTGATGCTTATTTGGTTGTATTTCGTTTGCTTGTAAAATCGTTTTTGCAATTTTTCTTTAAGAGGGAAATCAGATTTACTCTCATGCTATCTTTATATTTAGAATGAGAGTAAATCGTTGATTTCTCTTGAGAAAAAATGTTGCAAAAGGCATTTTTGAAAACTAAAGCGAATACAAACTAATGAAGATCCACTGATATATTTCGCTATTGATGATGTAGTTTGAAAAAATATCCCACCTGAGACGCTTTTCTCTGTGTTTCATTGGTAGAGTACGTTGTCTTCACGTCAATGACTAGATGACGTAATTTGAGCCTTAAACGTTTAAAGTTATTAGAATTTTAAATTGTATTTTAATTATTTTATATAAAGAATTTTTAAATTTCCGTTTCCATTTATTTCTGCATTGAATTAATGTCTTGAATCTGAGGAAGGGTCGTTTGGCCGAAACTCGTTCAGCGAAACCCATTTGGCCGAATGTCCCCTAGCCGAATAGCAAGATAGGGCGAAAGTCTTGTGCCAATTTCATTTGGCGAATGGCCGAAACCAGTTTTCGAAAGCGACATAAGGCGAAAGTGATAAACGGCAGACAAAATTGTTTGACTGAAAAGGTCATTTGGCCAGAAAAGTCGTTTGGCAAAGACATATCCAGTCCGAAATTTTCCTGGACAATTAACTCAGCCACATTCAGCATGGTTTTGCTAAAGATTGAGATTTAACCTATATGGAAACGGTAATAGGGCAAAAATGTGAAGTGATAAATAAAAATGAGAAGTGAGAAATGATCGTGGACGTCACTTTTGAACCTTTAGTTATTCATGTTCTATCTTCATTCTCACTGTGAAAATGAGAAAATGACAAAAGAAATGAGACTCTCACTTTTCACTTTTCGTTACAAACAGTTAGAAACGCAAGTAAAAGTAAAAGTGAGTATATGTGTAAGAAGTGACGGGCGAAAGAGGCGAATAAACGCTTTTGGGTTTTAAAGGAAAGTATCACGTAAATCGCGTTATTTTACTCATTGATTGATTTTCATTGGCTTTTATCGGTGAGACAAACATGTGAGCTCAAATGAAAGGGAGCATTTTTACAAAGCAAAAGCACAGAATCGACAGTTATCGCAAGCGAGCGACAAATATGAAATTGAATGGAAGTTGAAAAGTAAGCAGAGGGCCATTGAAGAAAACACGAAATTGGTAGTTCGTATCACGATGAAAGACAATGAAAATCAATCAATAAGTTTCTCGTGGATGAAACCTCATGAACAAGTTATTTCACTCTTTAGCCAAAAAACTAATTCGCTCTTAAAAAGTCAATCGGAGCACAGTTTATTGTTTTACAATAGGAACTGTTCCGTTTCATTCTCAATGAACATATATAGGCTTTGCTGGAAAATCACAAAATAAGAAATAGATCAAATTCATTTCATTGCCTTGTTTTTTGTTGATGAACATCGGACCTCCAGGAGAGGTAACCCTTTTGAAATCAACAATATTAGATATGCACGATAAGTTTTGAGATATCGTTCGCTTTAGCAGCTCAAAGCAACATTGTTAATAACAAAATTTTGGTAAAACAAATGTTTAGTAAATAATGAACTTATTAAATATTAGTAACTTCCAACTATCTAGAAGGAAAATTGTTATAGAGAACGGTTGAAAGAATAATAATAGCAAGATCAAAGCATCGACTATTTGTGCTACTTCTCCCCATGTCTAAGGAACGATTAGATTGCTTCATTAAATGTGCATCCGGTCATCGGGCCTATTACGCATAATTGAGTTAATGCGGTTCATTTACAGCAAGCATAAATGTTGCCATCGATCATATTCAAACATGTTCTAAACCAATGGGACGGACTTGGTTCCGACGGTTGATGTTTATTTCAAATAGGCAAATGATAGAGTTTATCTTCATGCGGTTTAAGATTGTCTGTCGCTTGCGGAGTAGCTAGTAGTAACATCACCGAGAAGCATCACTGCCACATACAAATCGCACCCATTTGTTTGTCAAACAAGGTAAATTAATTAACCATTCACCAAACACACTAATCATACCGTCCTTGAATCGCCTTATGGGTGAGCTCTTGAGCAAACAAAAAGAGCTTCTCAGCAATGAATGTTTTCAAACGTTAAACCGATAGTTCTTCTTGGAAAATTCTCGTTTTCCCTTGTCTTGCTAAGTTGATTACCAATACAAGCCCTCATTTTCATAACTAAGCTTGCACGATACTGTTACCAGAGGGCAAATTATTACCTACTTTTATTTTCAGGTCTTGGAAAATCCTTTGTTCCAACCTTTTCAATGGCATTATATTTCACTGAGACATGGCCGCCTCGCAGCTTAGTGTTTCTTCAGCATTCTCGAGTTGATTTAGCAGAAAACTCAGTGAATATGTATATTAGAAAGATATTGTTTGAAGTATTGAGGTAACATTTTCTTTTCGATGGGACTCGAACCACGACCTCAGTCGATCAGACCCTACTGAGGGTCGGAGTTCGAGTCCCATCGAAGAAAAGGGTTACCCAATACATTTTTCAAATCAATATCTTCCACATAGTGTACATTCACATATGAGTTTTCACAACATTGTAAATTGATGTCCAAGTCGGTGGCTTAATCCACAGAATATACAATTAACCTTGATTGAACAGATTCCTCAGTTATTAATCAGGACTTTCTAAACCAATCCTTATCTATTTATGCTAAAAAGTCAGAGATCGCAAAGTTTTCAATAAACAAATGGCTCACTCAATTTCAGATTGTCAAAATATATAATTATTAGTTTTTTTAATATTTTCTAATAAGACTATAAAATGTAGAATCATCAATTTGTCTGTCCATGAGTAAGCGCAGGGTTTGTAGCAATCGCTCTCAATAGATAACGAACAACAATGAAAGAGGGATAAACCTCTTTGAATTATAAGCATGAAAACAATGTTTTGTCTAAAATTATTAAGTGTATCAAATCATACTATTTAAAAAACCTCACCAGAAAACGCTCATTTTGCGTTGGGGCATATTTTGACGTAGGACTTCGCCTGTGTTTTCTACATCTGGC
Source organism: Armigeres subalbatus (assembly GCF_024139115.2). Taxonomy (NCBI): domain Eukaryota; kingdom Metazoa; phylum Arthropoda; class Insecta; order Diptera; family Culicidae; genus Armigeres; species Armigeres subalbatus. The sequence continues at coordinate 360,295,345 of NC_085140.1, read as the reverse complement.
TACACTTTTGATTGTGGAAATAGAAGAGCGTCATGAAAATATGATAGACTTTTAACGTTAATGTTCAGCCGTTTCTAGATGGATTTTTATTTTTTTTATTTTATCAAGGGAAAGTCAAGGCTTTTGTACCTTCTAAAATATTGATTGATCCTTTTGTCCAATCTGGCCAATTTCCAATAGGAATCAAAGGGATATGAGATATCGGTTAAGTGACTAAAATGAGCGATTTTTTCGCTAAATTGTTTTTGAGTGAGTAGGTCGGATTGATTTGCAATTTGGCGTAACTTATTTTGTAAACACACACGAAAGGCAAATTCCTGGTAAATCGTTAAAGCATGCATGTCCTAAGGAAACCAAGGCACGTATCCGACAGAACAAGTTTACTTTATCAGGTAGCGAATTAGTTGTGATAAAAGCGATAACATTGTACAGAATCAATTAAACAATGTTAATTACAAATAAGATACGCCAGAATCGCAAATCGGTTTCGATAAAGCTTTTCGATACACCTTGGTGTACAATAAATGCAAAAGGATATTTAAATTTACGGCCCTTTTTAACAAATCCGTTATTGGTGACGTCAAGGACTGTAGCGGGGAAAATTTTGGTAAAACCCCATTAAACCTAACAACCTCCTAACTTCCCTTACTGTTTTGGTGGCGGATAGTTTAAAATCCTGAGTTTTGCACTGTCGATTGTCAGTCCATTCTCAGTTAACAGGTAACCAAGATATTTAACTTGTTTTCGACAAAATCTACTTTTCCAACGGAAAACGTTAAACCAGCGTTTCTCAAACGCTTCGCAACTTCCTCGAGCAATTGAAATGTTCTTCTAAATCGAACCAAATGGCGTGGTTCATTATGACGATTCACTCTGGCGAATTTTTAAGCCAAACGGTACAACTTTAAACCGATATAAACCTTTGGGGTACGGAACGCTGTAAGTTCCTGGACCTTTCGTTGAGGGAATTTGAAAATAAGGGTCCTTAAGGTCTATGACGCTAAAATATTTGCTTTTTGTAGACTGGAAAGATTTCACATATTCTCATCGGATAAGCGTCTTTTTCGTGATCAAATTAATGGCGAGAATCGAGACATACTCTGATCTTGCCATTCGCTTTTCTCACAGGATCCAATGGATTTGCGTATTCGGCTACGCATTCCTCTATGACATCTAATTCTTCCATCTTTCTAGTTCGGTTTCTATTTGATACCATATCTTTGGAGCGTATCTGTACATAGGCAGAGCTTTTAAGTTTGCTCCTTCCACCAGTTCAATGTGGTGTTCCAAAAGAGATGTCCTACCAAGCTGTCTGTCGCTGGTATAGCAAATTGCTTCAGTACCTCTAAAAGACGCTGTCTTTCTGAAGCAGAAAGAACATGTCGTTTCAATGTTATCTATAACCTTTCCGGATCATTGGTAGATTCAGTGTTGGGACGTCCAGTGAGTCATCTTCTTCAGGACGCGATTGAATGAAAATTTCACCATTTCACCTTCAGATTCAGCGGGAAAGTGAATGGATAATGAAATGGGACTTCCTCACAGGAATTAGATCTTTTCAACTTTCAAGTGATTAATTATAGTTTCGCTGGTCAAATTTGATGACCACGTTAGGTCTAGTTCTTTGAGGCTATTTTTGTTATCATCGTGGTATTTGGAAAGCTTTCCAAAAGTCCATGCCTAAGATCAAAGGCTTTTTAATCTCAGGGACTACCAGTGTCCAATGACTTCAGTTTCGTCTCCGAGAGTAAACGGTATATTTAATATCCAAGGCAAGTATGCACAGTGTCATCCGCTGTACCAACTTTTACATTGGACTTAAGGATCTTAAAGCCATGGGACTCTAAATAGCTCACTTATCCATGACTCCAGCTCCGAATCCAGTAGAGACAATTTCGTTCTAAAATATTAACTTTAATATGAGGACATGAAATAGGAATGACCTCACTTGGAGTATTGTGGGGTGGCTCCTGCAGTAAAAGTTACTGGTTTGGGAATCATTGTACAGCGAGATGCTTGGATTCCTGAGAAACACCTCGCATCTTTTTTTTTTTTTACGAGGAGAATGCACACATCAACCCAGTACACGTGCATTGTAGTTGCCAACCACACACGGAAGTGTACTGGAGTGTCGGACTCGACCATACCGGTAATACGACTAAACTCCCTTGGCTCCACCATCGTTTCCCCAGGAACCACCTCGCAGTACTACTTTGGGGATGGAGTACTAAGCGTACTCGCTCAATATCGCTCACACAGGCACTCGTCCCACGCGAGACTGACTTGGGTGCTCGCACACCATTCACTCCATTTGAGTCTTACTTGGATCCTCCTGGGCGCTCCCATGCCTCGAGGTGTCAATAGCGGTAACGCCTGGGCCTACAGATATTACGCTGCAGACACTCCCGCCTCAGCAAACAACAAAGCCTCTGGGGATGACCAACTACCAGGAGAGCTATTTAAACATGGTGATGAGGCACTGGATATAGCGCTGGATATAGCGATAAGCTGGATTGTAGCAACCACCGTGCAATCACATTGCTGAACGACGCCTACAAGGCACTCTTCCACATTTTAAGCCGTCGACTAGCACCAATTGCAAAGAAAGTTCGTGGGGCAGTACCAGGCGGGTTTCATGGGCGAACGCTCCACCACGGACCAGGTGTTCCCCATTTACCAAGTACTGTAGAAATGCCGCGGATACATTGTGCCCACACCACACATCATCTATTTATCGACTTCAAAGCCGCATATGATACAATCGATCGGGACAAGCTGTGGCAGCTAATGCACGAAAACGGATTTCCGGATAAACTGATACGGTTGATCAAGGCGACGATAGATCGGGTGACGTGCGCAGTTCGAGTTTCAGGGACATTCTCGAGTTCCTTCGAAATGCGCAGAGGGTTACGGCAAGGTGATGGTCTTTCGTGTATGCTATTCAACATCACTTTGGAAGGTAATACGAAGAGCATGGAGTTACACGATTGGTACGATTTTCACGAATTCCTTCCAGTTATTTGGCTTCATTGACGACATAGATATTATGGTACGTAACTTTGAGAAGATGAAGGAAGCCTACATCAGACTATAGAGAGAAATTAAGCAGATCGGACAAGTCATCAACACGTCGAAGACGAAGTACATGATAGGAAAAGGTTCAAGAAAAGAGAACATGAGCCACCCACCGCGAATTTGCATCGGTTGTGACGAAATCGATGTGGTAGAAGAATTAGTGTATTTGTGCTCACTGGTGACTGCCAGTGAGTGATACCAGCAGAGAAATTCAGAGACGCATAGCGGCTGGAAATCGTACGTACTTTGGATCGAATAGAGAATAGTGCAAGGTGGATCGATCAGGTGGAAGATGATTTGCGGACCCTCCGTAGACTGCATGGTTGGCGACGTGTAGCCATGGACCGAACCGAATGGAGAAGACTCTTATATACCGCACAGGCCACTTCGGCCTTAGTCTGAATAAATAAAGAATAATTCGTTGAACGGCAGCATACAAATCATTGGATTTTCTACTATGTAAACTGGGAGCCATTGTCCTGTCAGAATATCCATTTCGTAATAACCATTACTATATCTAATAATGTTCTTCCTCAGCATTTAAGTCCTTTCTGTTTCCTTGGAATCTCCAAAATCTTCCATAGTTCTGTAGTTGCGTGATCAACATAGTTTTTAGTTTGAAAATATTACAAAGTGTCATCTTTATTCGTTTTTGTGTCTGTCAAATTTCCTCAGAAGCATGGAAAATATTTTGACAAGAAAACATCAACAAATCATTCCACGTCGAGCAGCCGTGAGAGACGGTCGTTTTCTCCACGGACAGTCGGTTGTTCCTCGGTTTCCCTGGACAGTTTTTGCCGTAGGTTTTTTTCAGTGGAAGTGAGTAGATAACTTCAATTACGAAAAGAGGTTTTGCGTTTTTTAATCGGCGTCCTTCCGCAAGTGATTTTTTTCATTGCCCCACGCCACCAGTACCACGTGCTGAGCATCGATCGTCAAGAGCAAAGCCATCAAACACCATCATCTCCGATCGAGCGCTCCAACCAACACAGTCGCCGGCGTCCCGCCACCCCGCGACGTCCAACAGTCCAGCTGCAGTGCTGGGCGAGGGATCGTCCGTCCAGGCAAGTGTGAGCCGCAACAACCGGCGTTGACGACATCGTAGTATTAGAGATAAGTATAGAAAGTTTCTTCTGTCGTTTTCCCGTTCCCACAACCTTTTCGATTAGTTTTTTTTATTCTCTCGTCTTTCCCCTGTATTTCAAATCATTATTTTTGTGTTAGTTGGTTTTTTCTCTCTCCCAGTAATAAGTTGTAATTTTAAATAGTGTGTGCCTCGCTCCCGCGGGTTACTTCGTGTCCGCAATGAGCGAAGGCGAGAATGGCGGGGGTATATTGTACTCCCAGTCTGATGGTACTATGTTGCATTCTGGTCTCCCGGAAAATAAGAGAGTAGACACTAGCAACGCTGTTTCCCCTACGATTCCCCGCCACAAGGCCCACCTCCCAACTCTAGTGGGCCATACGTTGTTTTTTTCCGATCTAAAGGCAAACGATTGAATATCAGTCAGATCAGTAAAGATCTGGAAAAGCGATTCTCGTCCGTCTGCGCGTCACTTGTTCTGATCGCAAACAGGCCAACGAGATTGCCACCTTTGAGCTCTTCACTCTGGAATATAAGGTTTATCTTCCATCAGCACTGTGTGAGATCGGGGGAGTGATCACAGAGGGGAGCATGACTTGCGATGGTTTGAAACAGGGTTTCGGCCGTTTCAAAAATGCTTCTCTGCCTCCTGTTGATATATTGGACGGCAAACAAATGCGTTCTGTGTCGCAGGAGGGGAGGAAACGAGTTTTTTCACCTTCAGACTCTCTCTGTGTGACCTTCTCCGAGTGCGCACTGCCTTATTATGTAGTGAGTGTCAAACTTCGTCTACCTGTTCGGCTGTATGTACCGAAGGTGATAAATTGTGTTAATTGCAAGCAGCTGGGCCACACCGCTCAGTACTGCTGCAATAAACCTCGCTGTGCATCGTGCGGAGAAAAGCATGTGGATGGCGCGTGCAAGACGGCATCGAAATTTGTTAATTGCATCGAAGGCCCTCCGCATGCTCTCGAAGCTTGCCCGACGTACATACAGCGGCGAATTCACCAGAAACGGTCTCTTCAGCAGCGGTCTCGACGAAGCTACGCCGAGATGCTGAGGAAGGCCGCTTCACCGGTTGTTTCTGACACCATCTACTCGTCTCTTCCTTTGGACGATCAAGGCAGCTCTGACTCTGATGTTGGAAATGGGGTTCCCTTTGTTTTCAATGGCTCAACGAGGAAGAGAATAAAACAGAGCCAGCGACCCTCGAAAAAGCCTAGAAAACAGCCTCAAAGTGAGCCCCAAACCAACATGGTCAAATTCAAAGCGGGTGGAAATACTCAAAAACGTTCAACTTTTGTGGTTTCACATCGGGATGATCGAGAGTTTCCACCGCTTCCGGGAACATCTAAAATCCCAGATGCCCCAATTTTTGCGATATCTCAGCCAGCAAGAGAGCATAGAGAGCGAGCAGAAGAGCCCCCGAGCGCTCCAATGTTCACTCTTTCTGGCATCGTGGAGCTCATCCTCAACTTCTTTGATGCTTCCGACCCCGTGAAGAACATGGTCAAACTGTTCTTCCTATTCTGACTCTCTCCTGAAGCAGCTGGCTTCCAAATGCCCCTCCTCGAGTCATTTGTATCCTTCGATGGCTAACTTAGTCAATAAGGGTAACACGATTTCGATTCTACAGTGGAACTGTCGAAGTATTCTTCCAAAATTAGATATTTTTAAATTTTTAGTTAACAAATTACAATGCGATGCTTTTGCTTTATGCGAAACATGGCTAACACCAGATGTGAACCTTCAATTTCCTGATTTCAACATAATCCGCCGCGATCGGGCAAACGATATGGAGGGGTGCTTTTAGGGATCAAAAAACAGCACTCCTTCTATAGAGTCGATCTTGCGCCGATGTCTGGCACTGAAGCTGTCGCATGTCAGGTGACTATTCGAGGAAAAGACCTCAGTATCGCCTCGATATATCTTCCTCCAAACACCGCGATATCTCGTAGAGATCTCTCGCACATCTGCTCGGTTATGCCCGAGCCACGGTTGCTCTTGGGAGATTTTAACTCCCACGGTCCAAGATCCCCATGGTCCAAGATCCTCATGGTAGTGATCATTTGCCGATCGAAGTCTTGATTTCCAATGGACGTAATCCATCTGTTTCTATCGACCTCTCATATGACCTCACAAAGCACATCGATTGGGGAAAATATGCGGAGGCCATCATTAATGGCGTACATTCGATAGATTCGCTTCCCCCGCGACAAGAGTACGAGTTTCTATCACAGTTGATCCTTGACAGCGCTCTTCAGGCACAACGCCGACCGGTGCCAGGAGCTTCGGTTCGTAGGAAACCACACAGTCCGTGGTGGGATGTCGAGTGTACACAACTTTATCGCGAGAAATCTGGCGCGTTTAAAGAATTTCGGAAACACGGTTCGATCGTACTTCACAAACGGTATATCGCACTCGAGATCCAGTTCAAGAAGCTGGTCAAAGTGAAGAAACGCGAATATTGGCGCACTTTTGTTGAAGGTTTATCGCGCGAGACTTCAATGAAAACTCTGTGGACCGTCGGGAGAAGAATGCGCAACGCGTCGTCCGTAAACGAAGATCGTGGAAGCTCGTCGCGATGGATACTCGACTTCGCAAAGAAAGTTTGTCCGGATTCGGTGCCGGTGAAGCAAGGGTCACGTGATTCTTTTGCTAACAGGGATGATATGGATCGCCCGTTTTCGATGATTGAATTCTCGCTTGCTCTCCTTTCATGTAACAATTCCGCTCCTGGGATGGACAGAATCAAGTTCAATTTACTCAAAAACCTCCCAGACGTCGCGAAGAGGCGCTTATTGAGCTTCCATTGTTCCGGATGATTGGAGGTAAGTGAGGGTAATAGCCATCCAGAAGCCCGGAAAACCCGCGTCGGATTGTAACTCGTATCGCCCCATCGCGATGCTGTCCTGTCTTCGAAAGCTGTTGGAGAAGATGATTCTCTTCTGGCTAGACAAATGGGTTGAATCGAATAGTTTGTTGTCAGATACACAGTTTGGTTTCCGCAGGGGCAAGGGAACGAACGACTGTCTTGCGTTGCTTTCTTCAGAAATTCAGCTTACTTTCGCTAAAAAAGAGCAAATGGGCTCCGTTTTTTTGGACATTAAGGTGATTATACAATAAAGCCAGAAATCGGCCATTTTGTAAACCACGTGCTTTTCAAATATGTTTTTTTTTTTTCAAGAGCACGAGATGAAAGAACCATAACGCGTATGGGACTGAAATAATGGTAGATCGTTTGCTTAGTTATGCTGAACAATCATAATTTGAGTTTCGGCACTGTACGAAAACTATTACGCCAGATTTGGGCTTTTGGAAATGTATGTAAATAAACGTGTGGTGAATTTGAAATTCACCACGGGCTGCATTCTATAATCACCTTAAGGGGCCTTTGATTCAGTTTGCGTCGATATCTTATCCGACAAACTCCACTCGTGTGGTCTTTCACCAATTTTGAACAACTATTTTTACAGTTTGTTGTCAGAGAAGCGAATGAGTTTTTCTCATGGTGACTCGGCAACTTCACGAATTAGCTACATGGGTCTCCCCCAGGGCTCATGTTTGAGCCCCCTTCTTTACAATTTTTACGTCAGAGATATTGATGAATGTCTCATGCCAAATTGCTCGTTAAGACAGCTTGCAGATGATTGTGTTGTATCCGTTTCGGGTCTAATAGCGGTTGATCTGCAAGGACCATTGCAAAATACTCTGGACAATTTGTCTACTTGGGCTTTAGAGCTAGGTATCGCATTCTCTCCAGAGAAACTGAGATGGTTGTCTTTTCAAAAAAACATAAGCCGGCAAAGTTCCCGCTCCAACTGATGGGTAAGACAATCACTCATAGCATGTATTCTAAATACCTCGGGGTCTGGTTCGACTCGAAATGCACCTTTGGGAAGCACATTGTGTATCTGACACAAAAATGCCAGAAAAGAATCAGACTCCTTCAGTTCCTCTGTAATTTTTGATCTGTCCATGAAACAGGAGGTTCATGGAATACCAGACTTCCTTCGCCCGGAGGTCATACCTCTATTTTTTGCAACCAAATACGGGCACGCCAGCGAGGAGAGAAGCTTTTTCACAGACGGGTCAAAAATGGATGACTCCACTGGTTTCGGTGTTTTTAACGTTTTTCATAGCGCCTACTTTAAGCTGAAAGAGCCTAGCTCCGTGTATACTGCTGAGCTAGCAGCTATACACTATTCTCTCGAGCAGATCGCACCCCTACCTCCTGACCACTTTTTCATCTTCACCTCTAAGTTCCTTGGAGGCTGTTCAGTCAGTGAAAGCGGTTTATCACTCAGCGTATCTTATGAATAGGATACGGAAAGCTTTGAGTGCTTTATCACAACGGTCTTACACAATCACCATGGCTTGGGTCCCTTCTCATTGCTCGATCCCGGGAAATGAGAAAGCGGACTCTCTGGCTAAGGTGGGCGCTATGGTAGGTGATATTTGCGATCGGCAAATCACCTTCGATGAATTTTTCTCATTAGTTCGTCAGGAAACCTTGATCAGTTGGCAACAAAAATGGACAAATGGGGAGATGGGTAGATGGCTGTATTCAATTCGCCCGCAGGTGTCGAAGCGTCCATGGTTCAAAAAATTGAATATGGGACGAGACTTCATTCGAACCATGTGTCGTCTAATGTCCAATCACTACACTTTAAATGCACATATTTTCAGAGTGGGGCTCTCGGAAGGAAATCTCTGTGTTTGCGGCGCAGATTATCAGGATATCGACCATGTCGTGTGGGCGTTCGAGGAGCATCGTGGCCCCAGATCCGCGCTAACTGAACATCTTCGGGTCCGAGGAAAACAGCCAAAGCCTATTAGGGAAGTGTTGGCGGGTCTTGATCTCGAATACATGTGCCTTGTTTGAAAGTTGCTGATGTTAGATTATAATTGTCGTCCATCCATCCCTTTGCTGTCGTAATCCCTTAAGAATGTCTTCCTCTTGTTGTACATCTCAATATCTGTCGTTAATCCCTCCCGTATGTCTTCCTCTCATCGTTGTCTCCCAAAAAAAAGTTTGTCTCGTTACAGATTTGAAACATTGCCAAGGATTTCAACTGTGTAAACATCAGCATTGTAATTAATTAAGCACCCTAAATTCCCTTCCTTTCCTATTGTATAATTGTATTCCCTAACCTCGACCAAACCGCGAGTCTTTCGGTTCCCCAAAACTAACATTAGTGTATAAGAATCATGAAAAACTGTACTTAAAACATGATTTCGGCTCCGTAACGCTTAATGGCAAATGAGCCTTCCAAATAAATGATAGTTTAAAAAAAAACATCAACAAATCAACAAAGCGTTTGTTCTAATGAAGTGTGAAAGAAACACATTTGTTTCATATATTTGATATTTTTTCAATATTTTATATAAAATCTGTCATGGAAATTTCTCCAAACGAAACCCTGACGGTTGTGGGATATAAATAACCCATACGTTGTTTTTTAAGAGCGCAAGTAGTTCTGCTTGATAATTACCCGCCCATTTAAGACTAATAAATATCAACAATCCATATCACCAGTTATCTGCGGTGCGTACCCTCGCCACTATCCTTTGAACGTCGTCCAAAGACTTGCCTTTCGTCTCCGGAATGTACACGTAGATAAGCACTCCACTGATAGCCCCACTGAGCGCAAACAATCCAAACGGTAGATATGCCCCAACGTTATCTAGCGTCGCTTGAAAAAGTTTAACGATCCCAAAAATGACCACAGCACTCGCGATTGTAAACGTGGCGTTTGCATAGGTCCGGATGTTTTTCGGAAATATTTCTGTCAACACGGCGAACGACACTGTAGCCAATCCTGCGCCATAGAACACTATGTAGAACATGAGTGCAATGAATGCGATCCATCCTAAGTTGCCTTGGTAATCATCTCCTGCGATAGCGAAATACACACTGCAAACCAGTAGTCCCAATGTCGTTCCTGCTGTAGAAAGCAGCAGCAACGGCCGGCGACCCATTCGATCAACCAAAACAGCGGGAAACAACACGGCCACAAGTTGGACAGCTCCCAATACAATGGACATCTCTTCTGGTTTCAAATTTGTAGAAATTTTTCCAAAAATCGTTTGAGCGTATCCAAGAATTGCAAGTATTCCAGTGAACTGCATGCTAAACACCAAAATAAATACAATCCGCATGTGGTTGCGGTACGCCCTTGTGAACAGTTCACTCAATGTTCCCTTTTCTCGATTTGACTTTGCCACAGACAGTTTCATAATTTCTAGTTCATCAGAAACCATTGAAGATCGACGAAACCAGACGAGACTTTCTTTCGCCTGTTCCGGTTTGTTCTTTCCAATTAGATAGTAAGGCGTTTCAGGCATCCACATGAAAGTTAACACGAATAGGGCAGGACCACTCATTGAAACCCACGCCAGTGTCCTGTACTCCAAGTATGGACCAATACAATACATCACCATGAACCCTATCTTCGCAAGTACGGTTATCATCGTTCCGGACGATCCACGAATAGCGTCCGATGTTATCTCACCCAAATAAATGGGCGACACTGAGTAAGCCGTTCCATAGCCGATTCCGAACAAAAATCTTGCGGCGTACAAATATCCAACTGCATCGCCAAGTCCAATTAAAATCCAACCGATCGATGTCGGTATGACCGCGCTTAGAAGGGTCCATTTTCGTCCGACTCGATCCGCCGCGACACCGGTGATGATCGGTCCAAAGATTCCACCAACTGCCTGTATCGCCACAATCCATGATCCTTGGTCTTCGGTGATAGGAATGGGAGAATCGTCGGCTTCCAATTTGGGGATGGCGGGCGAAGACCAAGCGTTGGTCATAACTACCATCATGATCGATAAAGTTGCTACAATTATTATAGGAGAAGAAAAATGATATTTTACTATTGCGCAAAAATGAAATGTGGTAGAGAATGTTGTAACCTGTCAGGGTGGCCAAATACTCGTTTCGATATTTCCCAAACTGCTGAAAAATACCCATTTTGATGTGCTTCTGATGGTTCTTGCTAGGGTAATGCTGGCAAAATTGAGCTGAGTTTCCCAGCTTATCTTGCGATAATTGAATAGAATTGAGAGGAGTGATATAAAGATTGAAATGCCAGTGCTTGTTGACTTTCTGCTATCAGTTTGGCTTACGCTTAGAGAACGCGTTGTTATCGCAGAGAGAAAGATGATCAACAAAGTTTGACAACCCAGCTAATAATTAGTCGATAACAATTTGATTGCCTTATCTTGGTCGGAATTTCAGCCTTTCCAAAGCTTGGTAATGCACCATAATTGCATTATTAAAAAGGTTGTTTAGTTAGGACATGACAGAAAAAGACGAGAGGTTCAATACATCACAGAAAAACGCTCAAATTCATGAAAGAACAAGGTTGGGCTTAGTTCTCAAGATATTGAAAATTGTATTTTTGTATTTTTCTAAATAGCAACAACAATGTTTAGGGCACGTACCCATGTGCTAAGATATGATAAAAAAGAAAAACAATGTTCATAGTTCGTTGAGAATTATATTTTGGATTAAACATTAAATTTTAAACCTTTCCTTCCATTAAATTTTATCTTATAAGGACACATGAAATACAAAAATATTACTTTGTTCAAGCCACATGACTTCTACAAGCACTACTACATCAAATGGTCGTGGTTCTGCCAAACCGCACCAAGCGGTTTTTAATACACTTGTGGCAATTTATTTGTAAAAGAAAAACGGAAATCTTTTGTCATGGAGTTGAGGCATATATGATACGATTTTCAATCAATTAAATCTGTTAAATCTGTAGAAAAATGAGACATTTTTTGTTGCTTGCGGGTTTGGATATTATCCTCAGTTCTAACAAGGTTTCACGCAGAGTGCGGAAACAGCAGCACAATGGCACTGGTAGCATTTTTATGGGAAAACCATCGCATGATGGTGGTTGTCGGTATCAGTGGTCATCATTCAACCTCAACGATCCAGCATTTTATGTGAAGGAAGGGTTGATTACAAAAATGTCGTCTGTTGCGATCCCGCGTTATGCAGTGGCGAAGCTGCAAATTTATTCCAAATGGTCGCGTCTTACCGAAAAGTCATCGGGTTTGGTTTCAGTTAGTTATTGGAAAAGCGCATTAAGGAATGAAAATTGGATCTTCTCAGGACCAGCATTTTGCTAGGCAGAAAGGGTTGTACGTTTGATTTTGTGGTTTATGCTAACGTAAAAACAGCTCGACACTAATGAAACGCAATGCGAGGCAAGACATAACACTTATCGTTTTTACACTCGTCAACTAAGATTTAAAAAAAATACCTTTTACGTCGACCAGTTTCGGGCGCGATGTTGGCCATCATCAGGACTATGTCCAACTGACTACTTTTTGTACGTTGCTAGTACACGTTCGGTTGCAATTGAAATTAGGGAAGGTTTGTTTAGGCCAGGCCGTTATAGGCGTGACTTTACAACGTTTTGACGCACCTTTAAATGGTTTTATGGAGATAGCTTGCATAAAACATCCAATTAATTCCAATGCCCAAATTTGCAAACTGGAAACCATATTTTGGCTTCTTTGTAAGATTTAACCGAGAAGAAATAAAAAGCTGATCGTTCGAGCATAATACACAGTGTTTGGTCTTATGTCAAAATTGCGACATAACTAAAATTGAAAATTTTATGAAAAATGCATTTGAAATCTAAAAATTTATTATAATAGCAAGTGTGTACAATTAGACTTTGTATTCCGAACGCTCGTTTTGATGCTTGGGTTTTCAAACGCCAAATTTCTTGAAAGTTACTGCAAGCAGAACTAGTTCTGATTGTCTATTCCACGTAAAATACAAGATACTTCAAGAAATCTAACATTAGTTATCTGATAAGTACATTGTTTATCAACACCATCGTTGAAGATTTTTTTTAGGTTTGTCACATTTCATTTGGTATCAGACGCATGAACGCACATAGTCACTCTCAATGCGGTTTGAGGTTTCTTAGGTTTCTTTCTCACATTGATGGTTGCATAGTACTGTTCCTAACTAAACTGGTACCTTTGTACCTCTGCGGGCAGTATTTCTTTCGGCAGAACAAAGTTCAAAAACCTGGCCGAGGTCTAGTTGATCATGCATGTTTGTGTGCGCGATATTTTAGAATAAATATTTTGACGCGGGGAGACCGAATGAGCTCATTGAGATTTGAGAATATAGGGTAAAACGACCGAGGGGTTAAGCACCGTGTCAAAACAAAAATGATTTAAAAAATTCCTTAAAAATTACCTGTTGGTCTTTTTCCACATTGCAGTAGTCGAATAGGCACGATATAAACAGGCGCGGAACAGACAAAACTCGATTTTTCGGAGGAAAAAGCGCCAGCAGGAAGATCGAGACCGTGAAGAGACGGAGCAACTGTACCGCGCTAATAACACACGAAAGCTCTATGAGAAGTTGAACCGTTCACGTAAGGGTCACGTGCCACATCCTATATGCAAGGACAAAAACGGGAACCTTCTTACGAACGAGCGTGAGGTGATCCAAAAGTGACGGCAGCATTACGAAGAGCACCTGAATGGCGATGTGGCAGAAGAAAATGGCAATATGGTGATGGATCTGGAGAACGCGCGCCGGACATAATCTTACCGGCTCCGGATCTCCAGGAAATCCAGGATGAGATTGGCCGGCTGAAGAACAACAAAGCCCCTGGGGTTGACCAACTGCCAGGAGAGCTATTTAAACACGGTGGTAAGGCACTGGCTAGAGCGCTGCACTGGGTCATTACCAAGATTTGGGAGGAAGAATCTTTGCCGCAGGAGTGGATGGAAGGTGTCGTGTGTCCCATCTACAAAAAGGGCGATAAGCTGGATTGTAGCTACTACCGCCCAATCACATTGCTGAACACCGCCTACAAGGTACTCCCAACTTTTATGCCGTCGACTAGCACCAATTTCAAGTTCGTGGGGCAGTACCAGGCGGGTTTTATGGGCGAACGCTTCACCATGGACCAGGTGTTCGCCATTCGCCAAGTACTGCAGAAATGCCGTGCAACAACGTGCCCACACATCATCTATTCATCGACTTCAAAGCCGCATATGATACAATCGATCGGGACCAGCTATGGCAGCTAATGCACGAACACGGATTTCCGGATAAACTGACACGGTTGATCAAAGTGACGATGGATCGGGTGATGTGCGTAGTTCGAGTTTCAGGGGCATTCTCGAGTCCCTTCAAAACCCGTAGAGGGTTACGGCAAGATGATGGTCTTTTGTGTCTGCTATTCAACATCGCTTTGGAAGGGGTAGTGCGAAGAGCAGGGATTAACACGAGTGGTACAATTTTCAATAAGTCCGTCCAGCTATTTGGTTTCGCCGACGACATAGACATTATGGCACGTAACTTTGAGAAGATGGAGGAAGCCTACATCAGACTGAAGAGGGAAGCTAAGCGGATCGGACTAGTCATCAACACGTCGAAGACGAAGTACATGATAGGAAGAGGTTCAAGAGAAGACAATGTGAGCCACCCACCGCGAGTTTGCATCGGTGGTGACGAAATCGAGGTGGTAGAAGAATTTGTGTACTTGGGCTCACTGGTGACTGCCGAAAATGACACCAGCAGAGAAATTCGGAGACGCATAGTGGCTGGAAATCGTACGTACTTTGACTCCGCAAGACGCTCCGATCGAATAGAGTTCGCCGCCGTACCAAACTGACAATCTACAAAACGCTAATTAGACCGGTAGTCCTCTACGGACACGAGACCTGGACGATGCTCGTGGAGGACCAACGCGCACTTGGAGTTTTCGAAAGGAAAGTGCTGCGTACCATCTATGGTGGGGTGCAGATGGCGGACGGTACGTGGAGGAGGCGAATGAACCACGAATTGCATCAGCTGTTGGGAGAACCATCCATCGTTCACACCGCGAAAATCGGACGACTGCGATGGGCCGGGCACGTAGCCAGAATGTCGGACAGTAACCCGGTGAAAATGGTTCTCGACAACGATCCGACGGGCACAAGAAGGCGAGGTGCGCAGCGGGCAAGGTGGATCGATCAGGTGGAAGATGACTTGCGGACCCTCCGTAGACTGCGTGGTTGGCGACGTGTAGCCATGGACCGAGCCGAATGGAGAAGACTCTTATATACCGCACAGGCCACTTCGGCCTTAGTCTGATTAAATAATAATAATAATTTGAGTGTAATATTAATTTTTACTTAATTAATTTAGTGAAGATTTACGTTATTGATGTTATAATAATTTTAAATTCATTGTCCAAAACTATATTATTTTGCGGGCGCATAGTGCCTAATCTCATTTTTGCACTAGCTTTCACCATGAAATCGAGCGCGCACCTCATTTCCATGAAAGTACATGGAAAAAAAAACTTGAAAAAGTATTATTTTGTAGTCATCCTCATCATGATTTTCATCAACACTTTAGTTTGTTATTATTTGTTTGCAAGATTTGGTTTCTCTTTTTTCAAAGCAAATTTTTGACAGCTGCCGCAGCCAAATTCCCTTTTTTGCGGGCGGCTTGAAACGGATTTTTATATACTCTTATAAGAGGTTTATAGTGGTAATCTAGAGAGGGCCATTTGGACATATCTTACTCTTATAGTGGTCATCAGAAGGTAATCATGTAGTAATGGGTTTTATTGTCAGTTCTTATAATTCGATCTTGAAAACCATTTCTAGAGCGGAATAAAACTTGAAATGTTACTTGGGTATGGCCGAATGGAAAAGACTCTTATGTACCGCACAGGCCACTTCGGCCATAGTCTGCATAAATAATAATAATAGTAGTCGAATAGGTTGCTCGTCAACTATAGATTCGTAAATGTTACGTCAATTGTGCTAAACTTATGTTGTTTTGTTTTTACCACAATAAAAACAAACTACCACAATAATAGGACGCAGTTGCTTATTTTTGCGACATTTTTTCAAGCTCAGTCCTATTGTTGCGGTATTGCATGCAATTCTTATGGAAATCGATACTACAACAATAGGACCTTAGCACTACCGCAATAATAGGCTCAAAGGATTCAAATTTTTAATGAAAAATGATAATTTTTCATAATTTTGAACGGAATTTTGTCAAACAAAAGCTGTTCTAGTCGTTGATTCGATGAGTTTTAGCGTATCCACAATTGTTTTGAAGGCTATTATATCCAGAATCGACTATTTTAACACTACCGCAATATTAGGACATACCACAACGATAGGACGTTTTACCCTATTTTTCAAAGTTATTTTTTCATAAATATAAGTTTATCATTAAATAGACCTTAATCAAATGAATTACGACAGTTTATTAATTGATTAGTTTCAATGATATTTTTTAGCATATATCGAAGTAGTCGTTCACGACTTTATTGCTTCTACATGTAGGGTAACTGTACCAGTTTAGGCCATGTTTCTAATTTGTCCAGTTTCTCGTATAACTCCGAAAATAAAGAAATTTTCGATGGTTTTATTAGCTGTAACAGGAGATATATCGCTTTTTTATTTATTTATTTACCGACGTGTCACCCCATAGAAAATAATTCAAATTTGCTGCCCACGACGCCATGATGAAAAATCATCGAACACTACCGCCAACCTCATAGTCATAATGGCTCGCGAAGTTTTCGTAGCTCAGCCACCAACCTACATGCTTCAACATTACATCGGAGTTGTGTATTAACTCATTTGACAGGAGTTATGAGAGGGTACTTTATAACCCCATTATATTCACCGTAACGCATCGTATTCACACCCCTCAATAGACCAATGCAAACTCTACCTTAACCTCACTTATTTTGACAGTTCACAGAGCTTGTTTACAAGGTGTTAGAAGAAAAATCGATAAAGGGAAAATTAAAATTCATATTTTTAGTATAAAATTGCTGTGATCCGATCATTTCAGTGATATTCTTTGCATTCAGCATGAAATCAATCGCAAAAGACATCTACATGCGAATAAAATGATGAAACAATTTTATCGGAAGCTTCGCCGGAGACTAAGTTCTGGCGAAATAGCTCTGTGAACTGTCAACCTACGTCATCATGCACTGGTCTATGAATGAACAGTCATCAATAAACTTATAAGCTATGCTACGAAGCATGTCCATACACATCGCAGCAGGGGAAAAGCCGGCCTCTTTCGTGTGCCGATTTTTGCACAGGTAGGTTGTGTGCCTTGGGCGACAGGTTAGAATGGCATTCTAAACTTTACAGGAGTGATCGCCCGCAAAAGCAAATGACCGTTAAAAAGTGGGGGACAATCAGAGAGCACCAATGACACGTCGGTCCGACGGTGGTTGTACTGTGGGCAAGCAGATTTTTCACTTGTCCTGCATATACTGACGGAAATGGGTGATATCGCCGAAATACTACTTCACCCTATGTCACCCTATAACAAATCTCATTCCACTTACCTTTGATATGTATCCGAAGGCTCCACGCTTCTATTTCTATAATAAAATGCTTCCCTTTGAAAAGAAATCATAATTTCATCCTAAAATCAAAACTCCAATTATTGGTACAGTGTTCCGATAGTTGCGATATTTTTTAATCTTTGTTCCTATAGTTGCGAATCCCATTGTTTTCTTACGGGACTCGCAACTATAGGAACACTACCGCAACTATTGGTGCACAGACGGAAAAATATTAAGGTATTTTGATGATATTTACCAATTTAAAAGAGCTAGTCAAGATGTTTTGGTTCCGTTCGGGTACTGACTGATCAACTAATTGATTGACAATGTGGGTTGCTGCGTTTGATTTGTGAATTTTGAGTACCGTCGTCGGGGGTGACAATGGGTCAAATGGGGGTGAGAATGGGTCACTGTTTCAACCACTTAAAATGCTTGTAGAATAGATTGAATTATCTGAGGGCAAGAAAACTAAAATATAAGAGACCTTTTTGAACGATTTTGTTCTACGACCTCCAGACTGCCAGTGAGAGCGATGACCCATTCTCACCCCCCATACCCATTATCCACCGCGATGGCGGTATACCATACTACCGCAACTATAGGAACACCCACGACTAACGTAACTTTTACCCTACCACCAAAACAAATCTTTTTTCGAGTACAAAGAGCATACGAAATTTTAAATTCGAGGCTTATATGTACTTCTCAGAAAATTTAAAACAGTCCATTTTTCGTGACGTTACAACGCTTTTTTGTGAAAGATTTCACGTTGTCAAAATTCATATTTCTTACAATTTTAAATCAGATTTTACATAGGGTACTGATTCTATACTTTTTCATCTTTGAATAGGTGAGAACAGAGTGCAAATTTGTGCATCAGAACGCAAATTACAGTCAATTTGGCAAAATATGTCTAAACAGCCTTCACTCTTCATTACTGTCAATTATACTAATTGTTAGTCAAAAACTTATTTTAAGCTAATCTATTATCATACCAAATATTTTATTCGATGATTTAGGTATTGGAAAATATGGGAAACACATAGATAATGTCAAACATTGAGTTTGAAATATTGGTGCTCCGGTGGACCTGTCCGAAGAATGTGTCACCTTTATTTTGCGGCGGGTCTGACCGATGTAAATTGCAGAACAGGGAATTTGATAGATTCCCGACCGCTCTTCCGGTGGAACCTTGTCCTTTAGGTTGCAAAAAATGACCTGTTTCGGTGGCATTGCCGTGGTAGCTTGGTTGCTGTTAGTGATTTCATCCATTCTAACAAATTTTTTCCCTCTCTCCCTCCCACGCGCGCTTGTGATTTTGCTACTGAAGGGCAACTTTCTGTCGTCGCCAAACCATTAAGTTTTGCACTTTGAAGAAAATTAATCTCGGAGCAATCCTCTTTTGCATAAAATGGTGGATCGGAAAAAAAATCGATTTCATTTCTAATGACAAAAACAAAATCAAATTCTAACGGAATTAAAACCAAAGAATCTTGCCAAAAGTTCACTTTTTGCTGCCGACCGTCAATTCGGTTAAGACGCTACTTTAGAGGAAAATTTCTACAGCATCCACCCCCGGCGACCTTCGCTCAGACAGACGCTAAGCGAATATGGGTCTAGTTTATTTTGTTACTCTTTTCAACAAAACGTATTTTGAATCATTACCAGCTCATAATCAAATTCAGCATCTCTGGCGAAGAGCAAATTTCTATCGTCACCAAACAATTAAGTTTTGCACGTTGAAGAAAATTCATCTCGGATCAACCTTCTTTTGTATAAAATGGTGGATCGGAAAAAATCGATTTCATTTCCAATGAATAACAGAATGAAAACCAAGGAATCTTGCCAAAGAGGTCACTTTCTGCCGATAACAGCTAAATCGATAAAGACGCTACTTTTGAGGAAAATTTCTACAGCCACATTAACAGCGCACAACCAAATTCAGAACATTGCGAGAAAATTTCACATGATGCTTTAAATTCCCAGTCTCTTCCATGCTCCGGGACCGCTCTCTGTAGAATTCCGATCAAAATGGCTCGCGCACGCCAGAAAGCAGTTTTCTTGTATCTAATTAATTAATCCCATTAGCTCCGCTCCTTCGTTAATCGTTATGAGTACACATCATTTGACACCCCTTTCAGATCATAAAGGTGCGGGGCTAACTAGCTTACTTTACTGAATACAAGAAGGCTGTTTCCGACAAGCGCGAACCATTTTGATCAAGATTCCGCAGAGAGTGGATGAACAAGATTTTAGTTGTCATTAGACGAGTTTGTACCATCCCATTTAATTCCACCACTTAACGATTAAGATTTCAGGCCGAGCGGACGCAGCGGAGTGGACTCAGCAGCACGAAGGCTCTGGTAGAAGTTTCGCGTTGGTAGTGGCGTCCGTAGCGATCCCGCGGCACAAATGGCGTTGCTGATAATTTGTTCCCAATGATGATGGCGTCTTAGGGAAAAGTCATCAAGTGGCCGTCGGACAATAAAAGCACGAAGTGGAATTTAGATGCAAGGTTCCGACTAGCGTTTGGTTGCAGTTAGTTATTGGAACAGCCCATTGGGGGGAAATTGGTTCTTCTCAGGACAAGCATTATCTGAACAAAACCAAAGAATCTTGTCACAAAAGTTCAATTTTTGCGGAAGACAGCCAAATCGATAAAGATGCTTCTTTGAAGAAAGATTTCTACAGCATCCACCCACAGGCGACCATCGTTCAGAGAGAGGTCGAACATGATTCCACGCAGAGCGGACACAGCAGCAGTTTCAATGGAAAACCATCGCATTGATGGTGGCGTCTGTAGCGATCCCGCACCACCGGCAGAGGCGTTTGGCGTGGTTGCTTGGTTGCTATGAGTGATTTCATCCACTCAAACAAATTTATTGCACCATCCCCTCCGTCGAGCGCTTGTGATTCTGCTACCGAAGGATAACTTTCTGTCGTCGCCAAAGGATTAAATTTGCCCTTTGAAGAAAATTTATATCGGATTGATTGACCTTCTTTTTCATAAAATGCTGGCCCGGAAAAAATCGATTTGATTGCCAATGACTAACAGAAACAAAACCAGAACCAAAACTAGAATTATCATTGTAGTTTAAAGGGATAAATTCGAAATAGTCTGTTTAGCTGGGTGGAGATTTTTTCCAATGGTCAATCTTCTTGGATAAACAGAACTGAAAAAGAACTGTGTGTACTTTTCCACCGGCGCCATAGTAAACGGTACTCTACGTGGGCGGTTCTGCTTATTTCTCCTTTATTTCGGACATTTTTGAAAATGGCGTCTTCTAGGATTGTGATGTCCTCCACTGAAAGTCAGTCCCTTTTCCATGGATGAAGACACAAAGCCCATCCAACTGGGAGCTACTATTCGGCTTCTTGATTCAGTTGACCTCCTAGTAGTTTGCTCAATGTTAATAAAGAGACACAAATTATGATGGCAAATATCATCCATTTCGTATATCTACGTAAGACTGTCACCTTTGCGTACAAACCCATTGGGCTGAACCTTTGAGTTTTTGTTTTCGATCAAAATCACTATTTTGCTTTCAAAAATCAATCTGATTTTACATTTTTATTTTTGATAATTTTAATTTTTCGAGTTTTTCATCCAATGAAATAATTTCTTGAATCTATTAGGGGGAATGACGGCTTTGGCAGGTTTTGTTCTATTATTGGCAAGGTTTTTTTTTATGACTGGCTATGCTCAAATTTGGCCTTAACATTCTTTGCATATCAAAGAATATTGTGGCCAAATTTCATAAAATTTGGTCGACAAAACCCCCCTGACAATAATAGAATAAAACCTGCCAAAGCCGTCTTTCCCCTTATTCTCATTTTGATTTTTCAACATAGGGGGAACGATGGCTTTGGCAGGTTTTGTTCTATTATTGGCAGGGGTTTTTTTTATGTCTGACTATGCTCAAATTTGGCCTAAACATTCTTTGCATATCAAAGAACATTGTGGCCAAATTTCATAAAATTTGGTCGACAAAAACCCCCTGCCAATAATAGAACAAAACCTGCCAAAGCCGTCTATCCCCCTATTTAAAGTTTGAAAACTATTATTCAATGCTGACTTACAACAACTTAAATAATTTCAGGGTTACTTTTAGTACCGTTTTGACTCACATGAACATGACTCATATTCCGAACACTCGCTTTCAAATGACCATTTTAGCTTTATTCTCGTAAATCTTACCATAGGATATTAAATTCGTTTGTAATCTTGATCCTCAGTACGGAAAACCTATGAAAAACTTAGTTTAAGGGCACTGAAACGCCAGTGTTCGGAATATGAGCCATGTTCGGAGTTCGAGTCAACACGGTACCCTAAATATGTATGTAATATGTATGAGCTAGTGTGAATGATCCGAAATTCGCCTGACACCAATTGGAGAATAATGATTGTACTCGTTTTACATAATTAATTGCTCTAAATAACTCACCTCCCCCAGTATGCACCAGTAGTTAATCTATTATGCGCTCCAAGTTTTTCTGGACAACTCAATCTACAATGAGAGCGCATAAAATGGAAAATTTCCAACAGCCATTCCCAGCAGATAAGACATCATTAGTCGTGGATTATAACTTTCCCGTTGATTTTTTTTCTGCGGTGGAAACGACGGAAAATCGAGCAACTATTACAATAATGAAACTTCTCGGTTCCTTGCTGCCAAACACCACTTACAGCGCGATTCTAACTCTTATCACAGACTGCAAACGATGAATGAGAAAAATGTAAAAAAAAAACAGCCAGCAGAAAAACTTTCTCCAATTGTGCCCCACAATAAATCAGAATAAAAGAGATCTGAAATCTCCGTTCACGATAAATGGTAGAATCGTGATGGGCCGAACCGTCTTGAGGTGGAAAAAGGTTTATGAACTGAAATCCGCCTGAGAGCAAGGTGAAATGTACAACATTTTTATGAAGTGTTTACGCGAATTCAGAAGCCATGCGGAATCGATTGTACGATAAAAACCGTACTAGGAAGTTTAAGTGCGTCTTCGGTGTAATGACGGAGTGCTTTTCCAGCCATGCAAATACACGACACAATGAAATAAATGGAGAAAGTTATATCCGATACAGTTCTGGATAGCTTCCGTCAGAAATGGAGATTTTCTCAACACGGGACAACGGTCGTCCTTTTTTTTATATAAAATCAATCTTTTTCGGTAGCATTACAACAGGCAAGCTGAAAATAGACTAAGTAGAAAAAGGACCCTGCTGGCCGGAGGAGTGTAACGCGATCCTTTCGCTAAACATAAGAAAGAAAAACATGAAGTCAAGAAATCAGACCTAATCCTTTACATTGGATGTTTCATTTGGTTAGTCCGCCTGATTTTTTCTCGTCTTTTTAAAGAAAAATAAATGTTGCCTTGTTTGTGGGGACGGAGTAGAAAGGTTTACGCTAGATGAAATGATGTATGAATTACAACGTTATAAAGTAATAAATGTATAATCCAATTATGGTTGATTATTGCTGGATCAGTGACCTTTTCGGGATCGCGACCCCCTTTACGATTAGCTAAGTGGCCCACCGTCCCCTGAATATGCGTTGCTAAAATTATAAACGAAAATATATTCAAAAGTCTTTATATTTCAATATATTTTATCATTCTTATATTACACTCTTTGTTCTTTTATATTACACTCTGTTTTTGTGTTAAATCTGTTTTTTGCTTTGGTCTTTCCCTTGGATATGTTGAAAATACACTCTCGCATAGTTATGTAGAAGTATTAAAATCTTCAAAGCATGGAACGCGACTTTGGGATACCTCCGTATAATTCACCCCAAAACTGGCTCTTATTTGTATTACCGAATTGTTGAATTTCATCTGGAAGATAAGCCACATCCAATGTAAACGAAAAAGCATCTTCTTGAGCCAGTTTAGGAAGACATCGATCAACCTGTTGCTCCAGTGAGTTAAGATGAGCCATTTGTTCCAATTTGAAATTTATATATAATTTAGTAGAACCTTCCTTAACCAAACTGCACAGTTTATCAAACATTGTAATATTTTGAGCATGAGCATGAGCATGAGCATTATGACCGCACAATTTATTTATTTATTTATTTATTTATTTATTTTATTTCGTCAACCAACGTAGACTAGTACATATACATATACATGTTTGTTTTTGTAATGCTATAGTATAATTAAATAATAGGTTTTTTTAGTAAAGTGATGTATAATTTTGATTTTGAATTTATATTGCTGAATTTGTAATGTTTGTTCTTTGAAAATACTGTCTAATGTTATGCCGAGACATTGTTAAGTCAATAGTTTCGCAGTGTTCGTAGTTGCTACTACGTGATTGACTAGAACTTGCGAAATTGTACAAAGAACACAATGAATGGGGCTTGGGATTAGCTTCCCTTTCTCAATGTACATGTTTTGGGAGCTCAAATATTTAATGTCAATAACGGCGCTGGCCACGTCCTTACCGTCATATAACAAGGGAAGGATTGTTAGTCAGATTTTTGTTGCTACTAGAGACCGAGTATACCTCTGCATATCCACGATTGTCTTGGGATATGATATCGTTTTAGTTACAAAGGAATAATTTACCTGGATTCACTGTGGTAAGTGATGCGATCTATGGGATGGGAAACAACACTAATACGAGTTAAAAGTTAAAACATGCACGCCCAGTGGTATAAGAAAACTGAGGAGATTCGCGTTTTGGACGACCGCACGGAAGCGCAGCACTCTGTACTCACTTGCTCAATGGGTACAGCAAATTATTAAATAAGGCGTTTTTTCGACAGCGTGCGACATGCGCATGAGCCACCGAACACAATATAGATATTTTATTTCTTTCCCGACGACTAAAACACGCACTGCACTTACTTGTTCGATAGCTATTCTTATTACCGGTCGCGCAATGCAGAACACAATTATTCGGCCGATCGCGCGATCGTTCTGCTGTCCGAAACAAGCGAAATCACGCACTGAACTCTGTTATCAAACATTGTAATATTTCCAACAATTACTTTGCGCCAACAAACGCTTGCAAATTGTATGTGAATTAAATCAGATTAGTTTGCTTGCCATGTAGCGTAAATAATCAAAAGATTTAATGAAATTGGCAAACTGGCAGGGAGTTTCCAAATCGATGAATATATAAATCTTAAAAATCCATCTATTAATAAACGCGCTATTACTGTTCAATTTTATTTATTATTTCGTTACATTCCCTGATTTTAAACTCTGATTTGACACACAGTACCTACGAGAAAAACGTTGTCCAACGTCAAAAAGAACGACTTATGTTTTCAAAGTTGACTAAATCTTCAAAAATTAAAATTATGATTCGTATGAACATTTTGCGGTATTCGGGAGCAGCAGGGACTATGTCCAAGGGCTTGACGATCCCTCCCCAGACCGTCCGCGAGTTATGGCGCCTGCCTAGGATGCGGTGGGGTTTGACAGTGGGCCCTGTTAAACCTCTATAAAAAGCTGCATGTATCCGCAAGTAGTCTCCGCCAAAGCGACCGTGTGCCGCTCAAAGCGCACAAGCCCAAGTCATGGTGTTAGGTGGGACGCTAAACAGAACTGACATGACGGCCCTCCGACGAGACAGCAGGTTTGCGCAGGCCCAATGAGCCGCCTTTAAATACAACCATTACGACGACATAGAAGATAATACGATTCGATACAATCGGCAACGACCTAGGCGACGAATAAAGGATCACGATTGGAAGCTTGGAACATGGAACTGCAAGTCGCTAGGCTTCGCAGGTTGCGACAGGATAATCTGCGATGAATTACATCCCCGCAACTTCGACGTCATAGCGCTGCAGGAAATCTGCTGGACAGAACAGAAAGTGTGGAAAAGCGGGTATCGAGCGGCTACCTTCTACAAAAGCTGTGGCACCACCAACGAGCTGAGAACCGGTTTCATAGTGCTGACATCACGAACGTACGCACTCACCGCAGTGCGAATATTGATTCAGACCACTACCTCGTTGCAGTATGTCTGTGCTCAAAACTCTCGACGGTGATCAACACGCGTCGGAGTCGTCCGCCGCGGCTAAACACTGGTGTGCTATACGCAATTAACTATTTCTTACACATCATTCGATTTTCATAGAAAACTTTTACATTCAATATGACACACTAGACCCAAGTAACAAATGACGATTTCCAGACCATCTTACTCAGTAACATTTCAAAATCTTTCAAGTGTAAACATCATTACCAGAAGGGTGCATAATTTATTGCAATGACTCTATTCCAAACCATTTCCCACAGCAAAGCAATGAATACGTAACCCGTGTCTTTCAACACCACTTAAACCGTACCAACTCAGTTTCCCGTGGTGACATTACTCAACGATTTTACTTTCCGCTCTAGTTCTCACATAGCGAGCAATGCTATACTCAATGACCCACAATACACACATTCTTTGATTCTCACGTTCTGATTGACTTAACCCAAAACCAGTGACGGGAAATGTCAAAAAAATGTCGTGGGATTTCAATTACTAATTTGCTAATAACTTTTTTCAGAAGTTATTACAATTCCGATTTTTTTATTAACATTCAATGCTCAAAAGATCCTAGAACTTTGTCGAACAGATCATTGTTCTAAATACGAAGTCTAAGCCATAGGAGCGAATTTAAAAAAAATGTCACGGAATGTCATGACATTAATGTCATTTGACACTAATTCGGCTCTCACGCCGCCAATATCAGATTTAGAGAAATGACCTATTGGAAAAAGTTTTAGGGTTCTTTGAGGGCTACATGTTTATATAAAAAACATAGTTGTAAATAATGTGTGAAAAAAGTTATTAGCAAATTAGTCCTATGACATCGAAATGACATTTCCCGTCACTGCCCAAAACATATGGTAACTCACCATATCCGCTCTCACATTCTATACTCTTTCTTACTATCGCTTACACCCGCTCTCACATTCTATAACTTGTCTCACTCTCACATTCTGATCGAACATAACCGACACTAACGAACCAATTAGGAGACTGCATAATTAATGGTTGCAAAAGTAACGCCCCGACGCCTAGCCAACAGAATTAGCCTTTAGAAATTAAGCATTGATAAAAACTACAGACTACAGATCGAAATACAGGGATTCATTCGTCAGACTTCAGACAGTTATCATTATTATCATCCGAAATCCCCCTTGGAAAAAGGATCCCCGAGGAAGTATTTTTTTCTGGGCGGCTACAAGACAGTAGACTAGCCCAAGACTACGCGCAGCAGCTGGAAGTGGCACGGAAGAGCAGCTAAGCGCAGCATCTCTTGAAGATGGCTGGAGAGATATTTGATCCACCATTGGAAGCACTGCAACTTCTGCACTCGGCACGGTGGCTCCGGATCAGAGAAACGACTGGTATGACGGCGAATGTAAGCATATGCGGTATTTCGAAAAATTTCGTTTCAGGTGGTTCGAAACGAAATTCCGCGGAATTTCGCGGAATTTGAGCATGGCGAAATCTGATTTCTTGATTTCGTTTCGTTTCGTAAAATTACAAAAATTTCGCTAGAAAAAACTAGCTTCTAACGAAATTTT
Organism: Armigeres subalbatus; assembly: GCF_024139115.2. Taxonomy (NCBI): domain Eukaryota; kingdom Metazoa; phylum Arthropoda; class Insecta; order Diptera; family Culicidae; genus Armigeres; species Armigeres subalbatus. The sequence goes on along the minus strand of NC_085140.1, from coordinate 360,268,264 downwards.
ACGGAATTCCGCGGAATTTCGAAACAATTTTAAACTTAAACCATACTTTATATGATCAAAAATTTTGGCTGCGCCGCTGAACTATATGGTAAAGTTGTTTTCAAAACTTAAGGTTATACAATTTTTCTATTAAGGCTTACTACATAACCCCATTCTTAGTCGACAAATACGTATGTAGTTTTCTTCTATAAAACGTCTTCAGTGTTTCCATGATTTAAATTTAAATTTTGGGATATTTCTTTACTATTTGCACAATATGAATGCGGAATCGATCGTGGGACGGCAGTGAGTGAAAAAAATCTACCTCGCGTAGCAGAAATTTGTACAACCCAGCCAGCTAATGTGGGAGAACGCGAAGTGATAAAACTAATGTCTGCACCGAAGAGCACAAAATTATTTAGAGCGAAATCGATCGTGTTGTAGAAGCTTATTTAACGAAGCACATTGATCCTGCGTTAGATTGATTTGAAACACAATTTTCGTCTCCTTTTTTTGAAAATAACTTCGTTTACAATAAATATTTAGTCGCTTACCAAGGGGCTTCACATGAATTACCTTCTCAACCTTCTCCCAGAGCATTCCTCGGTCTCTTATAACAATGAGTGATTAACTAATTTTCCGCTCCTAATCCTAAATTGACTGTAAGACGTGACCAGCATCGTTATTGGTCATGTATTGGATCTCCGAAGCAAGTATACAATAAGAATAACTTTTTTCTCTTCTTTGACTTTTTGCACAATATGTAAGGAACATTACAGATTTGTTGGCATTTCTATATCTTCGCATGGAATTTGCAAAAAGATTCCGAACGAGTTGAAAGATCATTAAAATTGCCGAAAGCTCTTTACTTATGATTGCTTTTAGCTCATACTGACAATAACAGCTGTTTTCATATGCCAACGACACACAGACAATTGATCAGTTCGTCGAGCTGATTGTATATAAGACTATGGGTCTGTGAAGTTCAATCAAAAATACATATATTTATGCATTTTGGTGCGCAGGATTTTTCTAGTGAGCAAGGACAGGAAAGGTATTCTACCAGGATTTGCGTAACAAATGTTTCATGTGCGGAGCGGAAGGTCACCGAAAGGATGCGTGTCCATAAAAGAAAAAATGAACGACCAATAGGAACGATCAATCGGAAAGAAAGAGGCTAATATGGCAACGCAAGGTGGGCAACGGAAATCGTATTCCGGTGTAGTTATCGGATTTGATTCAGCAACCCGCCAAACATCATCGGATGCAGCGCAGAACGGCGAAATTGAAGTGGCTGAGGAAGAAGTGGATACCGATTCAACTGAACGGATGGAACAATTTGAAATTCCCGATTTATGGACATAAACTATGACATTCAAGAATAATACAGATCGGATCTGGTTCGTGAAGAAGGGAATCATGGGCTACACGGACTCCTACAGAAAAATGAGAGAGGAAGAGGATAAAAAGCAACTAGCGCAGTCTATGAGTCAGCGACGGGATCGTTTGGTTACTGAAGGAACCGATCCCCACCAAAGAAGACCTCACGCAGAAATGTTTCTGAAACTTCTTCGGAATAATTAGTTCTATTATTTCTAATGTTCTCGGCTCTGTAGAGTTTATTATTAAACATCTGAGCCTCATAAATAAACAGATTGGCGAAAAAAGTGTGCTATATATATGTATATGTAGACGAAGAATAAGAAGGAATAAGTTTTGGCTGTTACGCCCTTTTCAAATGCTGGTCTTGTAATATCAATTCTCTATCTGAATAAAAAAAACTACTACCCACTAAATAAAAAAAAACAATTCTAAGCATTAATTTCCTAATTTAGACTTAGCACGATACTATATACATAACCAGGCTGACAAGACAATATGAAGTATGCTTCAGCATAATTACACAATTCTTAAGTGAACTAAGGTTTTAAACGAAATTTGAATCCGTATATGAAAAATCCCACAATTTCTATATTTTTTATACTTCTTCTTCTTCTTCTTATTGGAATTACATTCCCACACTGGGACAGAGCCGCCTCGCAGCTTAGTGTTCATTAAGCACTTCCACAGTTATTAACTGCGAGGTTTCTTAGCCAGGTTACCATTTTGCATTCGTAATATCATGAGGCTAACACGATGATACTTTTATGCCCAGGGAAGTCGAGACAATTTCCAATCCGAAAATTGCCTAGACCGGCACCGGGAATCGAACCCAGCCACCCTCAGCATGGTCTTGCTTTGTAGCCGCGCGTCTTACCGCACGGCTAAGAAGAACCTGGTACTTACTGACATAAAATTGATCAGATTCAGGAGCACACGCTCCAGGATGAATACTAGGTGGTTCAAAAATCGATTTTACTCCACAGTGCTCATCTAATTCTTTACCATGTTCTGAGTGTCCTCTGAAAATTTGAGCTCATTTGGATTAAAACTGATTTAGCACAAGCCGTTTCAAGTTTGCATGCAAATTAGTATGGGAACATTATTTTTTCATTATACTGGTTATGACGTTTCCCCATTAAGCGCAGATTAAAAGAAAACCTACATAGCTAGATGGATACTCAACAGCTTTCACCCAACGAAAACCGCATGTTGATTAATCGTCCCAATAATTAGTAATCGATTTTAAGACAGGTTGCGAATCTTTAGTCATGATCGTTAAACTTCTTTGAGGGCATCACTGAAATGTGCAGTGCAACATAGTAGCCTGAATTTTTGTGTGCTATCTTTCGCGCCACGAGCAGCAATGTTGCCTGTTGATGAGTTATGCAATTAGCTCTAGAAAACCACGGTATAGAATAAATTCGATTACTAATTATTAGAACGATTAATTGAGATGCGGTTTTCACTGAGTGGAAGCTGCTGAATATTCCTTTTAGCTATGTAGGTTTTCTTTTAACATGCGCTTGATGGGAAAACCTCATTAACAGTATAATGAAAAAATAAATTTCCCCATACTAATTTGCATGCAAACTTGAAACGGCAAAGTAAAACAGTTTTAATCCAAATGAGCTCAAATTTTCAGAGGAAACTCAGAACATGGTAAAGAATCAGATAAGCACTGTGGAGCAAAATCGATTTTTGAACCACCCTAATGAATACCTTTGGAAGCGGCACAAATGCTGGAGTATTGCCTTATTGCCAATGTTATATGCGGCGAGAATGCGGTGATTTATCATAGACTGCCTCTTCTGTTATTATAACTCTAAAAACAGTTATTTGACTTAAAAAATGAAACCAGAATGACGTTAAACTATTTTAATAAAAATTTCGCGGAAAAAAAGTTAAAATTTCGTTTCGTTTCGAAAAATTTCGAAATAAATGAACTTTGATTTCGTATGGTTTCGAAGTCTCGAAAGTAAATCTACTTTTCGTTTCGTTTCGTTCCGAATTAACATAGACATTTTAAATTTCGTTTCGTTTCGTTTCGTTAGGAAAAAAAGTGTTATCGCATACCCCTAGGCGAATGTGAGCAGTTAGTTGAAGAGAAGAATGCAGCATGGGCGAGATTGCTGCAACACCGCACGAGGGCGAACGAAACTTGATATAAACGGACGCGGAACAGACAAAACTCGATTTTCCGGAGGAAAAAACGCCAGCAGGAAGATCGAGATTGCGAAGAGAAGGAGCAACTGCAACGCGCTAATAACGCACGAAAGTTCTATGAGAAGTTGACCCGTTCACGTAAGGGCCACGTGCCACAGCCCGATATGTGTAAGGACATAAACGGGAACCTTCTTCAAAACGAGCGCGAGGTGATCTAAAGGTGGCGGCAGCACTACGAAGAGCACCTGAATGGCGATATGGCAGACAATGGTGGCGGTATGGTAATGAACCTAGGAGCACGCGCGCAGGACATGCGACTTCCGGCTCCGAATCTCCAGGAAATCCAGGAGGAGATCGGCCGGCTGAAAAACAACAAAGCCCCTGGAGTTGACCAAGGAGAGCTGTTTAAACATGGTGGTGAGGCACTAGCTACAGCGCTGCACTGGGTAATTTCCAAGGGTTGGGAAAAGGAAGTTTTGCCACAGGAGTGGATTGAAGGTGTCGGTAGCAACTACCGCGCAATTACATTGCTGAATGCCGCCTCCAGGTACTCTCCCAAATTTTATGCCGCCGACTAACACTAATTGAAAGAGAGTTCGTGGGGCAGTACCAGGCGGGATTTATGGGTGAACGCTCTACCACAGACCAGGTGTTCGCCATACGTCAGGTATTGCGGAAATGCCGCGAATGCAACGTGCCCACACATCATCTATTTATCGACTTCAAAGCCGCATATGATACAATCGATCGCGACCAGCTATGGCAGCTAATGCACGAAAACGGATTTCCGAAAAAACTGATACGGTTGATCAAGGCGACGATGGATCGGGTGATGTGCGTAGTTCGAGTTTCAGGGGCTTTCTCGAATTCCTTCGAAACTTGCAGAGGGTTACGGCAAGGTGATGGTCCGTCCAGTTATTTGGTTTTGCCGACGACATTGATATCATGGCACGTAACTTTGAGAGGATGGAGGAAGCCTACATGTTTCTATCGGTGCTGACGAAATCGAGGTGGTTGAAGAATTCGTGTACTTGGGCTTACTGGTAACCGTCGATAACGATACCAGCAGAGTAATTCGAAGACGCTTCATGGCAGGAAATCGTACTTTGGACTCCGCAAAACGCTCCGATCGAATAGAGTTCGCCGCCGTATCAAATTGACTATCTACAAAACGCTTTAGACCGGTAGTTCTCTACGGACACGAGACCTGGACGATGCTCGTGGAGGACCAACGTGCACTGGGAGTTTTCGAAAGGAAAGTGCTGCGTACCATCTATGGTGGGGTGCAGATGGCGGACGGTACGTGGAGGAGGCGAATGAACCACGAGTTGCATCAGCTGTTAGGAGAACCATCCATCGTTCACACCGCGAAAATCGGAAGACTGCGATGGGCCGGTCACGTAGCCAGAATGTCGGGCAGTAATCCGGTCAAAATGGTTCTCGACAACGATCCGACGGGAACAAGAAGGCGAGGTGCACAGCGGGCAAGGTGGATCCATCAGGTGGAGGACGATTTGTGGACCCTCCGCAGACTGCATGGCTGGCGACGTGCAGCCATGAACCGAGTTGAATGGCCTTAGTCTAGTAATAAACAAATAACTATAAATGAAAACTTGCCTGGGTAGTTCAGAACGCGCATTCTTGTCTACTATGCAGGGCAACGTCTGTCGGGTCGACTCGTACGTGATAATATCGAGTTGAAAACATGATAAAATTGGGTGTAGACAAAAGCGAAAAGCGACAAAATCACATCAACAATGCACAAGTAATGCAATAGACACTAACATCCTAAATTTTTTTTTGTAATGTCATCTTTCAAAGCCATGAAGTTAGACACCCACAGAATGGCTCTGCCCAGGGAGTTCAAGAAGATGTTCTGGACTGTTAACTGGAGTATACTTCTTTACCCAGGAACCAAAACGGAGATGTTATTGCGGTCAAAAACGAAATGAATAATTTTATTTTGCTTGAGACGTAGATTTCGTATACGAAAAGAATGAGTCGATAACATTTCGTTCACAGTGAAGGGACATTCTTGAGATGGCACAACTTGGCGTCTTTGTGCCTTTCGAAGTACTTCCTGATCATCAAGCGGGTCATTTGGCATCAAGTACTTTGACATAACGGCCATTTGGCATAACGGTCATTTGGCACAACGTACATTTGGCATAATTGAGAACAGCGACAAAAAAGAGGGTTATTTGGCATAATTAACATATGACATATTTTTTTGTGCTCTAAAATTAGTTACTAGACTGAGTGGTGATGAAAAAATCCCGGAGAGTAGGCAATGGAGGATTTGATCACTTTTTTCAAAGTAGGCGCTTGTTTGAATAAAAGCAATGGTAAATGTGGTCCCATCTTTAAACATAAGCGCTCGCCCAGATTAAGGAAATGGTGGATACAATCGATTTTTAAAAGTGGGCGCTTGCTCAGATTAGGGCCATGAATGATATGATCCTTTATTTTAAAAAAGCGTTTGTCCGGCATAAGGAAAAGATGATGAATATGACCCCTTCTTTAAAAGTAGGCGCTCGCCCGGATTAAGGCAATAGTGAATGTGATCACTTATTTAAAAGTAGGCGCTTGTCTGGATTAAGGGAATGGTGGATATGATTCCTTCTTTAGAAGTAGGCGCTTGCTCGAATTACAATAATTGTGGATGTGATCTCTTTTGTAAATAAAGGCGTGTGTTCGGCATAAGGCGATGATGGATGTGACTCTTTCTTTAAAAGTAGGTGCTCACCCAGATTATGGCAATGGTGGGTGTGATCCCTTCTTTAAAAGTATACGTTTGCCTGCAATAAGGCAATGATGGATTTAATCCCTTTTTCACAAGTAACAGTGATTCCTTTTACGGAAATAGAAGTTTGTCTAAAATACGGCAATGGTAGATGTGATTCGTTTTCCTGGAATATGATAGTAAACATAATTCCGGGCGTTGACCCGGGATAAGGCAATGGTGGATGTGATTCCTTCTTTGAAAGTAGGAAAGTTTGCCCGGTATGAGACAATCTTGGATTTAATCCATTCTTCAAAAGTAGATGTTTGTCCAGAATCAAGCAAGGGGAATCAAGTTTTTTTTATGTACGCGTTTTCCTGGAATAAGTCACTGACGAATGTAATCGCATTCTCAAAAGCAGTTCTGCCGCTTCGTTTTTCCGTCCTGCCGAAAAATGACAAGCATTATTCTAAATCTATCAGAACATATCCTCGATCTACTCTAACTATGTGAAAAAATACATTAACCCTCTAAGACCCGGGACGAACGGATTTTTTTCAAATGGTCCGCATTCAGCACCTGATCGTCGGAATTCCTCGCGGTTTCGTTTGTGCTCAATGGGAATAGCTATATTTTTGCTCTGATACATTTTCAAATAGAAATTTTTGTTCAGGTCCGAGTTATTACTAAAAATAAGTGTGCGCGGGGGTGTTTTTCCTATAATTCAAACATCTCTTCAATATTCTGGACGTATTCATGCCCAAAATTTATCAAATCACCCATCAAACCAACCCATAAAGGAATTTGAAAAGATTTTTAGTCGATTCCGATGTTTTCACCATTTGAGTAGGGCAGGATTGACTGAATTCAGGGCCGCATTCAGGGGTTACAATGGTAGAGTATGGGCTAAAGATTCAATTACAATGAAATGTGCATGAGGTAATAAGCATGCGGCTGCACAAATTTTACAAATCAGGAGTTTTAAATATTTAATTTTCAATTGAAATTGACCTTCTGAAATTCTTATCAGGGCCGGATTTAGGGGTCAAAATGGAGGTGACCAGGGGCCATATCACCAAATGCAATGAAACTGTGCATGTGACTACTCAAACTTCATGAAAACACATCAGGAGCTCAAAGAATTCTGTTTGAACATGAAATTGACCTTCGGAAATTTCGACCAGGGCCGGATTGAGGTTTCAAAATGGGGAAAGAAGGGGCCATATCGCCAATAGCAATGAAACTGGGCATGCGATTGATCAAACACCATGGAAACACATCAGGAGCTCAAAGAAATATGTTTCAAATGGAAATTGATCTTCTGAAATTTTAACCTGGGCCGGATTTAGGAGTGAAAATGGGGAGGGCAGGGGCCATATCACCAATTGCAATGAAACAGGGCATGCGACTGCTCAAACTTCATGAAAACACATCAGGAGCTCAAAGAATTCTGCTCGAACTTCAAATTGTCTTTCCGAAATTTTGACCAGGGCCGGATTCAGGGGTCCAAATGGGGAGAGCAAGGGACATATCACCAATAGCAATGAAACTGGGCAGTGGGCATGCGACTGCTCAAACTTCATGAAAACACATCAGGATCTCAAAGAACTCTGTTTGAATTTGAAATTGACCTTTTCAAATTTCAACCAGGGCCGGATTCAGGGGTGAAAATATGGAGAGCGGGCCATATCACCAATAGCAATGAAATTGGACATGCGACTGCTCAAACATCATGAAAACACATCAGAAGCTCAAATATTCTGTTTGAACTTGAAACTGCTCTTATACAAATTTCAGGAATTTCTCCGGAAAATCCTCCAGAAGTTCCTCCGGGAATTCCTCCAAAAGTTCCTACAGGAATTCCTCCGGAAGTTCCTCCGGGTATCCCTCCGGAAGTTCCTCCGGGAATTCCTCCGGAAGTTCCTCCGGGAATTCCTCCGCGAGTTCCTCCAGGAATTCCTCCGGAAGTTCCTCCATAAATTCCTCCGGAAGTTCCTCCAGGAATTCCTCCGGAAGTTCCTCCAGGAATTCCTCCGGAAGTTCCTCCAGGAATTCCTCCGGAAGTTCCTCCAGGAATTCCTCCGGAAGTTCCTCCAGGAATTCCTCCGGAAGTTCCTCCAGGAATTCCTCCGAAAGTTCCTCCAGGAATTCCTCCGGAAGTTCCTCCAGGAATTCCTCCGGAAGTTCCTCCAGGAATTCCTCCGGAAGTTCCTCCAGGAATTCTTCCGGAAGTTCCTCCAGGACTTGCTCCGGAGGTTCCTCCAGGAATTCTTCCGGAAGTTTCTCCAGGAATTCCTTCGGAAGTTCCTCCAGGAATTCCTTCGGAAGTTCTGCCAGGAATTCCTTCGGAAGTTTCTCCATGAATTCCATCGGAAATTCCACCAGGAATTCCTTCGGAAGTTCCACCAGGAATTCATTATGAAGTTCCACCAGGAATTCCTTCGAAAGTTTCACCAGGAATTCCTTCAGAAGATTCACCAGGAATTCCTTCGGAAGTTCCTCCAGGAACTCCTACGGAAGTTCCTCCAGGAATTCCTTCGGAAATTCCACCAGGAATTTCTCCGGGAGTTCCTCCAGGAATTCCTTCGGATGTTCCTCCAGGAATTCCATAGGAAGTTCCTCCAGGAATTCCATCGGAAGTTCCTTCAGGAACTCCTTCGGAAATTCCTCCAGGAATTTCTCCGGAAGTTCTTTCAAGAATTTTTCCAGAAGGTGCTCCAGGAATACCTTCGGAAGTTCCTCCAGAAGTTCATGCAGGAATTCCTGCAGAAGTTCCTTCACGAATTCAGGAATTCTTTCGGAACTTTCAGAGATCCTCCAGGAATTTCTGACTTCCGAAGGAATTCCTGGAGGATCTCTGAAAGTTCCGAAAAAATTATTGAATTCGTGAAAGAACTTCTGCAGGAATTCCTGCATGAACTTCTGGAGGAATTCCTGGAGAAACTTCCGAAGGTATTCCTGGAGCACCTTCTGGAAAAATTCTTGAAAGAACTTCCGGAGAAATTCCTGGAGGAATTTCCGAAGGAGTTCCTGAAGGAACTTCCGATGGAATTCCTGGAGGAACATCCGAAGGAATTCCTGGAAGAACTTCCGGAAGAATTCCTGGAGGAACTTCCTGAGGAATTCCTGGAGGAACTTCCGGAGGAATTCCTGGAGGAACTTCCGGAGGAATTCCTGGAGGAACTTCCGGAGGAATTCCTGGAGGAACTTCCGGAGGAATTCCTGGAGGAACTTCCGGAGGAATTCCTGGAGGAACTACCGGGGGAATTCCTGGAGGAACTTCCGGAGGAATTCCTGGGGGAACTTCCGGAGGAATTACTGGAGGAACTTCCGGAGGAATTCCTGGAGGAACTTCGGAGGAATTCCTGGAGGAACTTCCGGAGGAATTCCTGGAGGAACTTCCGGAGGAATTCCTGGAGGAACTTCCGGAGGAATTCCTGGAGGAACTTCCGGAGGAATTCCTGGAGGAACTTCCGGAGGAATTCCTGGAGGAACTTCCGGAGGAATTCCTGGAGGAACTTCCGGAGGAACTTCCGGAGGAATTCCTGGAGGAACTTCCGGAGGAATTCCTGGAGGAACTTCCGGAGGAATTCCTGGAGGAACTTCCGGAGGAATTCCTGGAGGAACTTCCGGAGGAATTCCTGGAGGAACTTCCGGAGGAATTCCTGGAGGAACTTCCGGAGGAATTCCTGGAGGAACTTCCGGAGGATTTCCTGGAGGAACTTCCGGAGGAATTCCTGGAGGAATTTCCTGGAGGAACTTCCGGAGGAATTCCTGGAGGAACTTCCGGAGGAATTCCTGGAGGAACTTCCGGAGGAATTCCTGGAGGAACTTCCGGAGGAATTCCTGGAGGAACTTCCGGAGGAATTCCTGGAGGAACTTCGGAGGAATTCCTGGAGGAACTTCCGGAGGAATTCCTGGAGGAACTTCCGGAGGAATTCCTGGAGGAACTTCCGGAGGAATTCCTGGAGGAACTTCCGGAGGAATTCCTGGAGGAACTTCCGGAGGAATTCCTGGAGGAACTTCCGGAGGAATTCCTGGAGGAACTTCCGGAGGAATTCCTGGAGGAACTTCCGGAGGAATTCCTGGAGGAACTTCCGGAGGAATTCCTGGAGGAACTTCGGAGGAATTCCTGGAGGAACTTCCGGAGGAATTCCTGGAGGAACTTCCGGAGGAATTCCTGGAGGAACTTCCGGAGGAATTCCTGGAGGAACTTCCGGAGGAATTCCTGGAGGAACTTCCGGAGGAATTCCTGGAGGAACTTCCGGAGGAATTCCTGGAGGAACTTCCGGAGGAATTCCTGGAGGAACTTCCGGAGGAATTCCTGGAGGAACTTCCGGAGGAATTCCTGGAGGAACTTCCGGAGGAATTCCTGGAGGAACTTCCGGAGGAATTCCTGGAGGAACTTCCGGAGGAATTCCTGGAGGAACTTCCGGAGGAATTCCTGGAGGAACTTCCGGAGGAATTCCTGGAGGAACTTCGGAGGAATTCCTGGAGGAACTTCCGGAGGAATTCCTGGAGGAACTTTTGGAGGAATTTCCGGAGGTACTGAAGGATTTTCCGGAGAAATTCCTGAAATTTGTATCAGAGCAGTTTCAAGTTCAAACAGAATACTTTGAGCTCCTGATGTGTTTTCATGATGTTTGAGCAGTCGCATGTCCAGTTTCATTGCTATTGGTGATATGTCCCACTCTCCATATTTTCACCCCTGAATCCGGCCCTGGTAGAAATTTCAGAAGTTCAATTTCAAAATCTAACAGAGTTCTTTGGGATCCTGATGTGGTTTCATGGAGTTTGAGCAGTCGCATGCCCACTGCCCAGTTTCATTGCTATTGGTGTCATGTCCCTTGCTCTCTCCATTTGGACCCCTGAATCCGGCCCTGGTCAAAATTTCGGAAAGACAATTTGAAGTTCGAGCTGAATTCTTTGAGCTCCCGATGTGTTTTCATGAAGTTTGAGCAGTCGCATGCTCTGTTTCATTGCAATTGGTGATATGACCCTGCCCTCCCATTTTCACTCCTAAATCCGGCCCAGGTTAAAATTTCAGAAGATCAATTTCCATTTGAAACAGATTTCTTTGAGCTCCTGATGTATTTCCGTGGTGTTTGAGCAGTCGCATGCCCAGTTTCATTGCTTTTTGGTGATATGGCCCTTGCTCTCCCCATTTGGATCCCTGAATCCGGCCCTGGTCAAAATTTCAGAAGGTCAATTTCAAATTCAAACAGATTTCTTCGAGCTCCTGATGTGTTTTCATGAAGTTAGAGTAGTCGCATGCCCAGTTTCATTGTGATATGGCCCCTGGTCACCTTCATTTTGACCCCTAAATCCGGCCCTGATAAGAATTTCAGAAGGTCAATTTCAATTGAAAATTAAATATTTAAAACTCCTGATTTGTAAAATTTGTGCAGCTGCATGCTTATTACCTCATGCACATTTCATTGTAATTGAATCTTTAGCCCATACTCTACCATTGTAACCCCTGAATGCGGCCCTGAATTCAGTCAATCCTGCCCTACTCAGATGGTGAAAACATCGGAATCGACTAAAAATCTTTACAAATATCTTTTTGGGTTGCTTTGATGGGTGATTTGATAAATTTTGGGCATGAATACGTCCAGAATATTGAAGAGATGTTTGAATTATAGTAAAAACACCCCCGCGCACACTTATTTTTAGCAATAACTCGGACCTGAACAAAAATTTCTATTTGAAAATGTATCAGAGCAAAAATATAGCTATTCCCATTGAGCACAAACGAAACCGCGAGGAATTCCGACGATCAGGTGCTGAATGCAAGCCATTTGAAAAAAATCCGTTCGTCCCGGGTCTTAGAGGGTTAAATAACCCTTTTCCTTAAACAGTTCCAAATTATGCCAAATGTTCGTTATGTCAAATGACCCACTTTTTTGTTGCAGTTCAAAATTATGCCATGTGTCCGTTATGCCAAATGACAGCTATGCCACATGGTCTTTATGCCAAATGAGCTTATGTCAAATGGCGTTATGCCAAATGAATTTATGCTAAATGACACAAACCCTATTGACACAAACAATATTGTTACGTCTGCTATTTCGGAAATAGTAAATCACGTTGAGAACAGATTCTCAGCTTGCGGAAAACAAATTTTGATGTCCATTTCATAAACTATTTCCCGTCATAAATAGTTGTAAAGGTATCAAACTATCTAAAATAAAACAAACATAAGTACTTTAATATGATATAACGAGAATTATTCGAAAGAATTCCATAATCAATTTTCTTGTTGATGATCAACAAACAACGCATTGGCTGTTATGTAACGGAAAACATATATGGTTTGCTTGGATGAAAACTTCAGTTCAGTGTCGAGAAGCAGTTAATGTCAAAAATTGTATAGCATCCGTAATTATGGTGACCGTGGAAAGCTGGATTTGCCTTATTTCGATCTGTTATCATTTAATCATATTTCTGGTACTGCTTTCACGGAAATAGTGAATGAATATTTCTGCGCATTGCTGATGGACTCTACATCTGCTGCCAGACATGGTCGGCAAATAACTAGTTCTAGTTTTTGGTAAGGCATAATACTTGATGGTAGTAAATGTCACATAAATTTACAAGCAGAAGAAAAAATGAATTATAAACATCCTCTCGAAAAACCCGGTACATCTCCGGTGCCCGTGGGTCGATCCGAGACTTGGGATTAAGACAGAATACTAGATGACTTTCTGCGTCCGATGGTCCCGGTTTTATCAATATTGGATCATTTTATGGTAAGTTATCCTAAATTTCGAAAAAAATATGTCTATCCTAACCTTTTTGTCTAACCCCTGTTAAAATTATATAATCGTATAGAAGCAATACGCTGTTGTTTTTTTCCTGACCTGTACCCACGAAGGATTAATTAGATGCGTGAAGACTACAATACCCTGACAAAAAGGCCAACTTTTTTTTAATATGCTAAGCTTACGATAAATTCATTCCAAATGCTACCAATATAATATAAAAACCAGTTATATCCAGTGAAATTATTGTATTGCCATTGCTTATACATCAGGCCTCTTTTGCTTCAATTGGAAATTAACAGGAAACAATCCACCTGAAGTTGTTAAGTATTGTGAGTTAACTGATATCTCGGGAAGCATAAGGCCTTTATTTTCGTGTTATATTTGTTTCATAAAAACTATTCTCTACATAAAACCACTTTGGTCGAAATAGCTGGGAAAACCCGTGTTCTGAAATCATGATAAGCATTTGGAAAACGTTATCCTATACTGTGATTGAGTCAAAACTGAATACTGTCATCAGTTTTCCTTAGCTTTTCCACCCATGCCAGGCGGGATTTTACCCTCGTCATAGTATATAACAATGTCTAATGAACATCTCTCCAAGTTCATTTTATGGATTGCATATTTTCTCCACCGGAGTAAAACAGCTGATCGCATTATGAACCCCTTGCAGCATCCTTACACGCTGTTATCGCCAACAGTAATCATTACCCTCTCGGATGGTCTCTGTTTCAAGCTCTCCTCTCTTGCCATCCGTAGCTTTTCGTGCGGAAGGGATGCTGTGAGTTTTGCTCCGAGCACTCGGACCCCGCTGGTAGGGTGACCAACAGCACGCTCTCCCCATATTGGCGTCTCTGTTCTGAAATGTGGCACACATCAAACTTCCACAACCGAACGGAACGCACATTGCTCGCCAGGTTGTCCTAGGCGGCTACGTGCGGACTGACTGCGTTAAAGTTCAGTCTGGCTCCAGACATCACCGCGGATGGTGGGCCTTTGCACTTCGATCTCGCCACGGTAGTTCTCGGTTCGCGCGCCCTGTTGGAAAAGAGGTTTTCCTCTCAGAAGCTAGAAAGATAGACTTTAAGATTATGTGTCCTTTCGCCAGGAGAATGAACATGTTGTAAACAACGGTCGGACGAAAGCGCGGAAAACCTTTATCTGAGAGCCTCGTGCTAGGGTTGAAATAACCGGAACCAGCACTACGTCGAAAGGATCTAGGACGAATCGGTGAGGGTGAGGGCAATTGGGAAATGAGTCAGATTTTCCCATGGAATGCTGCTTCGGCAGAGCAGAGCAAATAATAATTCACTTTGTATTGTTATCGTATGGAAAAGCTTGTGGAGTGAACGAGTTGCCGTGTCGCGTGGTTGCATTTGGAACTTACGGACGGAGATTGGGATGCAGTGGCGCGAACAGTTGCCCGAGGAAACGGTACGAAAGTTCGCAGTGAAGTGGATCTCTCAGTGCCGTGTCTGCCCCGTTGTGGCGCGGTTCAAGTGTCACGGTTATCTGAATGTGAGTTTATGTATGTAAAACTGTCTACATATTTATGCCATTACTGCCACTGAACGAGAAATGTGCCAAAACGAAGTGCTCTCGTGTGAAGGGGGTGGCGAAGATAATCTCGTCAACATGCTGTAGTTGGATGTTGTATAATACGAAGTACGAAGGACTCCCTCAGGCGGTGTTGTGCAAATTCTATGGAAAGCAAACGCGTGGGGATTGTAGAATAAAATATGCACACTTGGGCGTCCAAATTATAGAGCCGTGATGCTCTACTCTGTGAACAATACAATATGCTGTTTTATTGCATCTGTCTCGGTTGAGAGTGCTGCCAAATGATGGTAATCACAGTGATGTGCAATGATAATGTTTCACGCAGTTTAGCATATTAAAATTTTCATGACGCCTCGTAGATTTCAAAGTAGAACATCAATCACTTGCTCAGCAACACCGAGGCGTGGGTCGAATAGTGCTAAAGTGGAGCCTCGGCATTTAATGAAAATCATAACTTACTTTCCGCTTCGCTACGTTCTCGGTATGTAGGGAGCACAGCGTTGAAAATAAACGCTCTACAAGCATCTCACTCAGTGTCCTGGACCAACGGATTACGAAGTGCGGGATGTCGTTCAGCTGAAGGCAAAAGTCGTGCTGTTCGCGTTTCTATTCGTGCCGTTTAGATCTTTAATTGAAGTGGAAACAGAGAAGGCTGAAAGAAACCCAGTGCGAAATGTAATTTAATCCCCTTCAGTGTCGTCAATCGTCGTTTTCTTGAACATAGAAGTGGAAAATCTTCTCGAAAAGAGGAAGTGTACAGTCATAAGACTTAGGAGGAAATAGTCCTACCCACTATCTGGTCCATCGTCATCCAGTAAGGTTCCGAAAGCAGTGGATGCTCGTTGAAATTTTAAAATCTAGAGTGACTTGTCATTTCTTGTGAATTTTTCTACTGGATTATTAATGTGCACCCATAACATTCATAACGTTATCCTTTTTCGCCTCTACCGAATCACATTTCCAATCGGTGAAATGTGATATACTAGCTGAGCAAATTTTGTAAGTAAATAATTTATTTTTATATAATCATATTTATAGAATACTTGTTATTCAACGTGTTTTTTATATTACCGGTATTCGATATCTTTGTACAATTCCATTTCAATTCCACTACTTTATTGTACCTTTGACAGATACGTATTTCGACCACAACAGTAAGGTAGTCTTCAGTTCAGGAACTCGTGAACTAACAAGATCACGGTGTATTTTGAGTCACAGTTTCGGGAACAACAGTCACGTTTTTTCGAATGTTTTAGAAAACGTGACGGTGTTCCCGAATACATGACATAAATCACGGTGTATTTTTGATGGTTCACCAATTTAGGAATGCTTTGTTTGCGTGTAAAGTCTACACAAAGTACAAAAATATTTCGAATTTTTGGTAGTGTCTGTTTGCTTGGCTGAACTATGTACCGTGCGGTGGCCTTATTCTAATCAGCGCCTAATTCCGCTCCGGCAAAATAAAGTAATAAATAATAAAAACCATGATTTATCAAACTAGCGATTATATGCCTTTCTCGTGCATTGAATATACTAAAAAATGAGTGATATTTTCTCAGCGTTTTATTTGTATGAAAATCATACTTTGGCCATAACTTTTGATCTCATAGTCCGATCTGACTAATTTTCAATAGGAAAAAATGAGAAAATTATTCCCCGTTGAATTCAACTTGTTGCAAGCAAATCAGTTCAAGACAAGTTCTTAAAACATGAGTGAGTTTTATTTTGCGCACATACATACACACACGCACATACACACACAGACAGACATCATATCATATTGTCGAGCTGAGTCGATTGGTATATAACACTATAGGTCTACGAGCCTTCTGACAATAATAGAACAAAACCTGCCAAAGCCGTCATTACCCCTATATAAGCGTTTTCATTTAAAAATTGACCATCCATTACAAACACGATTTGCGGGATTCTCAATCACAGTTCTATAAGAATTCGACCATATATGAAGAAATTATTTATTTCCGTTTAACAATTTTTCATCAATGATCGGGATCCATCTGTTCGTGCCTATCAAGTTAACCGTAATTGTGGACGAGTAATCAGCGGCTGACTCAAGTACGAAAACTGATCGCTGCATGGGATGCATACCGTTGTCATCAACCTCGCTAGTTTTTATCCGTGTTGCAGTTCGGGTGAGATCAAACCATATTTTCATTTTTTCCAATATATATTTATATCTATTACACATATTCATTATTTATGTCCGCCATTTTATCACCTCCTACGTCTGTGAAAGCTGTTTCGGTTCCGAGCGCTTTCTTAAGCAGAGATAGGACTACTTATTATAAAATAAAGACACTTGTAAGGACGTGGCCAAGTGAGTTGAGAAAATCGAGTCCACCTAATTGTAGATTGTAGCGGAATCTACAATGACCGTGGATATGTTTATCTCTGCAACTCCATCTACGATTTGTGCAAGGGTTCGAGCTATGCTATGCTATCTATTACAAACACAGTAGCATCACAAGCTCTAACAAGTAACATTATTGCGATTCTTTTCTAAAATTAGTATACTGGCTCGCCAGTTACGCGCCGGGTTTCATGCGCTGAGTTTTGCGCCATCCAAAAAATAAATAAACCAATGTCAAATAGATCTAAGCTTTCTCTAAGCTTTTCCATATTCGCTTCTAAGGTATGCAGCATATTGTCGTCCCTTTACGAAAATATATTCTTAGGTGAAATTGTTTGAGGTTTAGTAGCTTTTTGCTTTTCTTTCGCCTGCATTGCATTCGGTATATTGTTTAAGTGGATCTTAGTAGTGCAATGAATCGCCTACTTTGAGCGTGCTTACAGCGGCACACCAGGAGTTAACTTTCGGAAATCAGTATGACGAAAAGCATCTAATGTTTAATATCTCGAAAATAATCATCTTAATCGAAAACATATTTGGTAGGCGTAGTAGCGGACACCTTCCTACATGACTGGTACCAAATAGTTTTTCGTGAAAAGTTCCTACTGTTAAGAAAACCCGCGTTAGATGTCTTTCGCCATACAAACTTCAGGTGGTTAACTCATGCTGGCTATTTTTACATATACGATAGCGCATGGATACGGCAGTGGCGGGTAGGAAACCAACCACTGCATGTGATTCATTGTGTTTAATTTGTGAAGCAATATTCTACACTTAAATTGAGCAAGCACCACAATATGACAAAATACCTTAGCGGCGCACAACTAAGCGAGGCAGAGGTGAATAGGCAAAATGCTGAATGGTGAAATTTAAAAGTTCCATCCGGTAAGCAGCCAGGGCGGATGAATTTCCGTCTACGGCTATGCGTGAAACGGTTATGGGAACGTTCTTTAGCACTAAGCATATGCGGTATTTCGAAAAAATTCGTTTCAGGCGGTTCGAAACGAAATTCCGCGGAATTTCGAGGAATTTGAGCATGGCGAAATCTGAATTCTTGATTTCGTTTCGTTTCGTAAAAATACAAAAATTTCGCTAGAAAAAACCAGCTTCTAACGAAATTTATCGGAATTCCGCGGAATTTCGAAACAAATTTAAACTTAAACCATATTTTATATTATCAAAAATTTTGGCTGCGCCGCTCAATTAAATCGTTAAGTTGTTTCCAAAACTTCAGGTTATACAAATTTTTCAATTAACGCTTTCTAACCCCATTCTTAGTCGACAAATACGTATGTAGTTTTCTTCTATAAAACGTCTCCAGTGTTTCCATAATTCAAATTTAAATTTTGTGATATTTTTTTACTATTTGCACAATATGAATGCGGAATCGATCGTGTTGCTGCTAGTCATGGGACGGCAGCTAGTCCGGGAGAACGCGAAGTGATAAAAATCTACCTGGAGTAGCAGAAATTTGTTTAACCAGTTTGCAATCGATCGTGTTGATGCTGATCACGCCAGCTAGTGTGGGAGAACGCGAAGTGATAAAACTAATGTCTGCATCGAAGAGCACAATCGATCGGAATCGATCGTGTTATAGAAGATTATTAAACAAAGCACAATGATCTTGCGTTAGATTGATTTGAAACACAGTTTTCGTCTTCTTGTTTTCAAAATAACTTCGTATACAATAAATATTTTGTCGCTTATCAAGGGGTTTCACATGAATTACTTTCTCAACTAACAAACGATTCCTTTCCCGTAGTGCTCATGGAGATGCAGAGCATTCCTCGGTATCTTATAACAATGAGTGTTGAACTAATTTTTCTCTCCTAAGGGTCTGTTCACAAATTACGTTACCGAAAAATACGACTTTTTGACCCCCTCCCTCCCTCCTATAACAAAAAGTAAAATTTTTGTTACCCCCTTTCTCCCCCATGTAACGAATAACTGTGAAAATTTTAAAGGCAGATTTGTTTTCCGTCACTGAAGCACGTGGGTTTTACTATTTTTGAACAGGTTTCAAGTGGTTGAGCTAAAATGGAATTCTCGCTTAACTTTTGAAAAGGACCTAAGTAACATTTTTTTCATGAATTAATTTGAGTACTGCAATCAAAAGCTTTGATGTTGTTCTGTTGATTGCGCTATACAAATTAATTCACGAAAAAAATGTTACTTAGGTCCTTTTGAAAAGTTTAGCGAGAATTGCTTAGAATGAAAACTCTCTGGGTTGCCTCTGTTAACTTTGGAGTTAAGTTTGGAGGATCAAATTATGAAACACAATACCATTCAAAGCGACGTTCCCGAGATTGTTCCATCAAATAATATAATCTGTAAAAATCATAAATATTCTTCGACAAAAAAACCTCGAAATGTAGCAACAATTTTTCAAACAAAACTCGATGTCTTTAAGAATTAAAAGAAAAAAACATCAAAATAGCTAGCTCTAAGATAACAAGTTAAAAACTACAAAGACTAAAATGGGACAGTTATGGTTAATATGGTTTTGAAGAGGATAGGTCGATAGGTATTCATCGTCTTCATCATTACATGTCAGTATTAAAAACATTTAAAATACCTTTTTATTAGCGTTATGCGTAACATTTGGTAGTACCCACCCCCTCCCCCACCTTTTAGTGTAAGAAAGTATAACGCAAGTTCGACCTCCCCCTCCCCCCAAAAGCGTCACGTAATTTGTGAACAAACCCTAATACTAAATTGACTATTAGCACGTGACCAGCATCATTATTGGTCATGAATTGGAAACTCCAAAAAAAAAAATAACTTTTTTGTATCCCAAGAATATTATTTAATTGATGAGCTGTGCATATTTGCTTTTTCTCGGCCAATCATGATTAGCTACTACGATGTGTATAATTAATCAAGCTAATAAGCTTTTCTTTGACTATTTGCACAATATGTAAGGAACATTGCAGATTTGTGGGCATTTCTAGATCTTCGCACGGAATTTGCAATAAAAAAATCCAGAACGGGTTGAAAGATCATTAAAATTGCTGAAAGGAAGTTCTTTACTTATGATTGCTTTCAGCTCATACTGACCATAACAGCTGTTCTCATATGGCAAGGACACACAGACAATAGCTCAGTTTGTCGAGCTGATTATATATAAGACTATGGGCCTGTGAAATTCAATCTGAAATACATATCTTTGTGCATTTCAGAAAGGTGCACAGGATTCTTCTAGTGAGCAAATGTATGCTATATATGTAGACGAAGAATAAATTTTGACTGAAATGCCCTTTTCAAATGTTGGTCTAGTAATATCAATTCTCTACCTGCATATACGCCTGGCAGATGAGGATACATAATTGAGTATCCCACTAAATAAAAAAATCTAAGCATTTATTTTCTAATTTTGACTAAGTCAATTCTGTAAAACCACGCTGACAAGACAATATGAAGTATGCTTCAGCATAATTACATATATCTTAAGTGAACTAAGGTTTTAAACGAAATTTGAATCCGTATATGAAAAATCCCACAATTTCTTTATTTTCATACACTTACTGATATAAAACTAATATAAAATTGATCAGATTCGGGAGCACACGCTCCCCGATGAATTCCTTTGAAAGCGGCACAAATGCTGGGGTTTTGCCTTATCGCCAATGGTATATGCGGCGAGAATGTGGCGATTTATCACATATTGCTTCTTCTATTATTACCTGAGACGAGACCTGCAAAGACGGCTTTCTTTTTCCTTGTTTTGACACTTGTTCTTCTTTTCATCACAGTTGATCATCAATTCTCAACTGTTTCCTTGAGTGTTTCACCTAAATGCCGGGTAGAATCTTCTGAGCACAATAAACGTGTTTGCAATTTACGAATTTGTAAATCTATTTTTATAAAGATTTTCCTATTGGAAATAAAACATGTATTTATAACTGTTCAATAATAATCTGTCCGGCTATTGTAGAATACTTTTCAAAGTGAAAAAGTACTCGTAATCGGAATCAATCATTCGGAATACTTTTCGAGGGATACCAATACTTTCACACAAAAAGGTGCTGGTTGCATCTGACAATTCGTGACAGCGCTTGCTGGTTGCAGATGAAGTTAGGGGAAGGGGGGGCAATATGCCCTAGCTAAGCAAACACTGCTCTATTGTCTTATTTGTAACGCTATTCATGGGTATTTTTACATTATGAATCAGTTAAACAAGATAGCTAGTTGATGCCATTCAAAAATTGTCAAAAATCTCAATCATATTGATAATATTCACATTTCAAAAAAGTGGTGATATTTTGTTGCCGGAAAACTCATGAGGCAAAACGCCTTTCAGCTGGCGGCTCCTAGGGAACAAAGTACCACGCGTCGGCGAATCAGCATTCTAGTATGGATAGTCCGTGGAGACGCAAGTACTTTGTAGGTTATTGCCACTAGGGCGTTTTGCCTCGCCAAAATGTTAGATGTTTCTTCAAAATGTGGAAATTTTCGGTTTTTCCGACCTTCCCGTGCACTATTTTGAAACTTTCTTCGCCTATCCTACATAATCTTAGATCTAGTTTTGTTACGGACATATTAATGACGGTAAATATGAGGGAAACCACAAAAGGCGTTTTGCATCGGGGGGGGCGTTTTGGGGCCTCTTCCCCTACATTTTTTCCTCTTTGCAAGTCCCGTCCCAGGTTATTACAACTCTTTTGGTTGCAAAACGGTTATTCGGTTTCGAAAACGTGAAATCAGAATTGCGTACATAATGTAAAACCAATTTAATAAAAATTCCGCGGAAAAAAAAATAAAATTTCGTTTCGTTTCGAAAAATTTCGAATTAAATGAACCTTGATTTCGTTCCGTTTCGAGGCCTCGAAAGAAATCTTTATTTCGTTTCGTTTCGAACTGAATCAACATAGACATTTTCAATTTCGTAAATAATCAACACGCTCAATTTAAATGTTCTTTCTATTGAATGTCCAACTTTACAATCACTATGATTGATAGTGATATTCCTTTGATTTTGGAGTGATGTCACACATTTCAAAAGTTCCTTAAATATAGACAATTCCAAAACATCAACACTATTGATCAAAGTGCTTCTCTTTGGGAGTTGAAATGGTTGGCACTTTGATCAGCACCAATAATGTCTTCACTGAATTTGGAAGTGATACGTTGTTGAATTCAGAGATGAGAGGTTATTGATTTGAAAGATGATCAATATTGATATAGTTCTAAAAATAGATGACAGTTTGTATCAACTGTTCTGCTTTCTGCACAAGGATTTTTGAAGTGTGAGATGGAGTCATGGTAAGATGCAGGACTTTCAAGCGATGGCACGTTATTCAAATGTGGGCTGCGGAGATTTTTTTTATTTTATTAGTTTTACAATCAAAATATTGTGCACGTCAAATGGAAGTGATGGTCTTTGAATTTGAAAAGGTCAGCTATTAATATTAATTGGATTCTAAAATAGTGCAAATCCAAATGCAAAACAATTCTCATGGACGTGCATATTTTTACCGTGTAATGATAAACGACAGATCGTCAAGTGATTGCTGTACAATGCACAATGGTCGGATTCGTCAAATTTCACGACATAAATCGATAACTTGAAAACTATCGGTGCTAGAGTTTTGACGTCTTCAGGAGAAATGATCTACATGAAAACAAGACAAAATTTTCAAAACGACTTATCTGCTTTTGTAAACAAAGATTCAAACGACGATTTGACGAATCTGATAGCTCTCCCACGCAAACCAACACCATTAATAGGTAGGTGAAGGTTTCCGCTACCTGTTGATGATGTTGATTTGCGTGGGAGAGCTATCAGATTCGTCAAATCGTCGTTTGAATCTTTGTTTACAAAATCAGATAAGTTGTTTTGAAAATTTTGTCTTGAAAAGATCTATTTTTGGTGTAAGTTGCCATTAGAGCGACCCTTTTGTTTTTTTTTTTTTTTTGAAAATCAATTTTTTTAACCTTCTGAGTTAGGAGATCATATTATTCTACAAAGTTATAGAGAATTTAATTCTAAGCATTTTTGCTTAATAAACATTTATTTTATCTCATATAGGTAGTGTTTTGTGACAAAATTACTAAATTTAGAAAGGGTGGCTCCGAAAAAAATAGTTTTTAGCTTCCACTTTCACCAATTCAAAATATTTTCAAAAACTGTCCAACCATCGCTTCATGGTCTTTGGAAAGCGGATCTTTTGGTTACATAAGATGGTTGATAGCTTTATTTCCAAGCATATTATAAGCGTTTTTTAATGAAAAAGTGATATTTTTCTGAGCATTCTACTGCAGCTAGTAGCAAATATTTCAATCGTATTCTGAAAGTATACATGCAGACCCATGCAGCCATCATTTCTGGGGATGGCTCGGGCAGTGAATGAAAGTCACTGTTACCGAGACAAAAACGGAGGCAACGATACGCATATTTATTATTCGGCTAATACTTAATTAGTTCTAGCGATCGATGTTCATCATTTGGCGAATCATCGATGGTCGTGTATGGTTTGTACACATTGCACCGAGTCTCTCCCGATGACACCATATGATGCTATTGGAACCACAATTCTTATTTACGCGCCAAATCTTTTCTTATTAGACAGAAGCTGTACGACCGTAATCAGTTTACATAAATTCAATTTTATTGGCATATCGGTCTCGGTCATCAAATGCCCCTCGCATACTTCAACACCTTTCAAATCATTTTTCACACTTGTCGCTGCCTAGCGATAACATTCGGACTTCGTTTCTTTCCCATCTGCTTTCGCACACACGCTGTCCTTTTCCTATATACGAGCAGCATCGAGACCGAAATGCCAATAAAATTGAATTTAAACTGATTACAGTCGTACAGCTTCTGTCTAATAATGTCTTTAACTTAAACTAAACTTAACCTAATTTATAATAAGGGTACAAGGAGCTAATCGTTGCAATAGAAGATTGTAACGATTTTTGACTAAAATTTGAAATTATTTTATTGGACAAATAGTGCAATGTCTTAATTAAGATGAATACACAGCTAGGTGTTGTCCATCTTTCCAATTTATGGACGAGAAGAAGGCGGGGGTGAAAAATTCATTTTCGGTGCAAAACATAAACAAACCGGCTGGCTCTTCCATACTAAAATCCAAGATGGCTGAATCGTGAATTTGGCAGATTGGAACACCTAGTGGTGTATTCATCTTGGTCTTAATATTAGAAATTCTATGAAGTTCATTGGTACTAACTATACCACGCAATTTACTGCAAATGACACGAAGGCTTTGTTACGTTATAGCTTAATTTCTATTTAGAACCATATTAAATACAAATAAAGCAGCGTTAGCGGCGCTAGAAATAGCGAGTATATCGAAACCACAATATGACACATGGGCCGCCCGCTTGACATCGCATTAAGTAGCAGCAATTGTCTTGACATCAGCATTGTGAGCCTCGCTACCGAAGCCTCATACTAAGCCCAAATAGCACAGAATAGTGTGTGCAGTGATACGGTGAAGACACCCAACCTCCGTGTTCGACAACTCCGCATAATTTGTGTGGCACGAGAAATTAATCACCATTGACGGGTAAATCTTAGCCAAGTTCACTGCATAATACGCAAAAATAATCGAGTTATTGCCTTCGCAGTAAAATAGACACCGTCAGTTAGCCAACAACGGACGAGTTGTTCGGAGACGATCGCCACGTGTGCAAACAATACTGGTCGACATTTAGATTAGTGGCACCATTCGATTTTCATCCAATCTCAAAGGTATATTACACGGCTGGCTACTGCATCACCCATATTCTCATAGTCTGTATATTGTTACAGCAATTGCACGTGGCTTTACCAGAACGCATAGGTTTTGCATGTGGGATCGCATGTATCACTAGGTAAGCCATACTCGATGCGAGAGCGTGCATTCCACTGACCTTGACTTAACCTTTTAGTACACGACTGCATCGATAGACGAGGGCATTATCATTGCAAAGCGCACAGAAAGGCCTTCGCACAATCAGAAGTGAGTAAAGACTGACACACCAGTGAGACGAGATACTGACCGTTATTGCCTTCAGGGCCTTTCTTCCCTTTGCTAAATTCGCAGCATCACAGACTGAGTCACGTGGCATGCGAGCGGAGCTCAGCAGCACACACGAAAGAACCGGCACATATCGACCGTGAGGATCAAGCCAGGCACCTGCACCACAGCGAACGATTGGAATAATCGGCACAGCGGACATAGAACGGTCACACTATTGGGAAAAGTGTAGGCACCAATATCCAACTCGGACGACGGCAAGCGGTGCGAGGTGGCGGGATCCAGCGGGCGGCGTGTGTCATCATTAGACTCACAACAGAGATGGGCCCATCGTGAGTAGATCGATATAAAGAAAACAGCATGCTATTAGAGTAGTTAGAATAGGCTGGTAATAGGAATATGGTTCTGATACGATAATAAATCAATATCTATTGTCATGATTTGATTTGTTCAGTTTTCTTTTCTTTTGGTGGCGCATCGAGTAGTCTGGCGACTTTCAGCCTTAAGTATTCGAGCTAGTTCTTGGAACAGCTTCGCCCTTTGGCTGAAAGGCTCGTATCATCTGTAAACAAAGATTTTTGACACCCTGGTGGTACAACAGGAAAGCCGGAAGTAAAAATGTTATACAATATGGGCCCCAGTATGTTGCCTTGGGGAACACCAGCTCTTACAGGTAATCTATCAGATTTCGAATTCTGATAAAGTAGGCCCACTTAGTAATGGAACAACATGAGTTGGGATTATTTCGGATTTGAATTAATGGGATTGAAATCTTTTTGCACTCAACATCAAACAATTAATTATATTTCAAGTTAAACATACGAATAGAATTATTCGACATGGCTTCGAAGGAATCCTCGAACTTTTCCCTTAATACGACCCAACCAACAAGCGACGCACAACTGTCTCGTCCACTGTTTTGGCGATTTTATCCCACCAATTTTTCCTCTGAGCTGCCGTTTTTATGACAGTTCCCTTTACCTTCAGCTTTTTCTTTATAATAGCCCAGTACTTTTCTATGGGCCTGGACTGAGGACAACTTGGCGGATTGAAGGTTTTTGGAACAAACTGAACTCCGTTGTCGCTATACTATTCTTGCACTTCTCGGCCATAGTGGCAACTCGCAAGATCCGGCCAAAATGTCATTGGACCGTTATGTGATTTTATGAAGGGCATACATAACTTGCTTCCACTTGCAGAGGCACTCGGTTTTGTAAACCTGCTAGTTCATCATTTTCTCAGTGATGAAAACTTTTGTCTACTGACGACAGCTGCGAAATCCCTGCCAGATCATGTATTTGCGTGCAAATTTATCCGCAAAAACAAATTTGTATTGCTTCAGAAACCGTCCACTAGGAGCGCAGTAATAATCAAAAACGTTTGTTCCTTTACTTTAATAATGTACATAGGGAAATTAATATTCATCAATTTTACAATCAAACCTTCTCCGAATAAGCGAAACTGCATTGTCAGCCATAACATGGCTCACAACCAAAGCCGCTAGCTGCTGCTGTTAGTTAGATCTGATGCTTCTGTGAAATAATCCCATCTGAAATTAATGAAATGTACATTAGAGTGATTCAAATTTTGACTTTTTCGCTCCCCTGTGCTTAAACGATTGATTTTACTATTTTAATAGTCCTCCTAAATTTTTAGCTGATTTGGATGTACACGGTTAGAAAAAAGTACTTAATATTAGGTACTTTTCACTCAAATCGGGGATTCAGTGCGGGAACCCAAAATTAAGTAATTTTTTCTTGAAATTAATATTAAGTAAAATATACTTAAATTGAATTTCCCACAATTTAGTATTTTCCTAATAACTTTTGTTGCCAGCATCAAATCGTTTAGCAACAACGACGATATTTTTCCTTGTTAAATTTTCTATGCTGCTGACATATTCATACATTTTTAGAGCTCAATGGGCAATGATGCGGAACGGGTTTTCACAAAAGTTACTGTTTTCATAGTAATTTTCATACAAGCTTCAAACTGCTTGTGCTCAGTTAAATTACATCCAAATTAGCTAAAAATTTAGGACGATTATTAAAATAGCAAATGCCATCGTTTAAGCATAGGGGAGCAAAAAAGTCAAAATTTGAATCACTCTAATGTACATGTTATTATTTATCCATACACTTCCAGCAAATAGTAAGTATTTTTAACAGCAAAATGCAATTTGCTGAACATTGGAAATTTGGTGTGTAATAGTTTCATTAGGCGACAGGTAAATTGCTACCCGATAGAACCAATGAGATATCGCTCGGTAGAATTAACTTTTTATAGGTACAGAAGATACCATGCATCCCGCGGTATGTACCTACTATATGTATAAATTTGAAAAATATCATGGTGACAGTATCATTCTGTCTTTTCATTCTCATGTACCCTATATCTCCATTGGAATTTCTATTATTTCTTAAATTGGTTTTGACTCAGCAATGTCTGGATAAAAGTTTATTATATTTCTGAGGTTCATCTTTCTGATCTTGATTATTTAATATAACCTTCAACGTGAGATAACGAGTTCTTTGGTATTGTCTTGGTCTCATATTTTTAGAGCGTTCCATATCCAATGATAATGGACTTGAATTTAATTTCACATTTAGGAATTGCAATGCCTCTGGCGACAATTACATTTTTCAAAGATACAAGAGCATTATCAATATCACTTTTGGTATCGAGAGGAATATTCAACATCAAAATCCCCATCGATATACGTTTTATATAAATTTCAATCAGCTTTATAATAAGTAGAGCTGATTGAATTACTAATGACTTCTTGTGATGATCACAGTTAGCAGTTATGTAAGCACTTATGGGGGAGGCGGGAGTTTGACATTTTCTTGCGTTTAATAAAAGAACCAACCTGAAAAATTTGGTATACAAGTTAACATAATCCGAATAATAAGAGAGTTTTTTGTTAAATGGCTTATGTGTCCGGCACTGGGAAATCTCGCCCTATAGGTTCTTTTAAATTTACCCATGCATGGGAAAACTTTAGTCCACAGAGTGAGAGCCTATTTCGTTAGCCACTCGGGTATTTCCAATTCTTGAAAGCGAACCGATCCAGATAGAACAGGTTAAGCGTTCTGGTAATTCAATTATTCTTCATCAGACTTATAGCTTAAATTCACACGACACGGAATCTCTTTCGAAACGGAACTGTCGAAGATTGAGCAACAGACTATGCTTTGTTTATATATATATATGAAGTTATCCATTTTGGTTGATCATTCATTCAAAACAGAAGCTGCGATTTGAATGAAGTTCGTTTTGACAGCCACATAATATTTTACTGTGTAGTAACCAAGTCCCTGGCAAACAATAAATGATATTTTTGTAACTATAGCATTCGGCTCCGTATTTTTTTTAGAAAACGTCTGAACCTTAATTAACAAACCAGTTACAAAACAAAAAGCTCAACATAATATTCTTAAAAAAGTCCCTAGCAACCGTGTTATTATTTATTATAAAGTGACCAGATATAGTTTATGCCAGCGCGGGTCAATTTTTTTTTAAAATCCTTGTTTTTATTCTAAAACGTGCTTAAGTCAAAACTTTAAAATTTGATAAACCCCTCTGGGACTCGCTTGGCCCTGGATCAATCACGCAATCCCACTCCTGTTGCAAATGAATCTGTTCAACTTTTTACAACGGTGCGAGTTCTTGAAGGTTAAACCACAGACAAGTTAAACTTATTTGTATTGGTTACATGTTTCATTTTGCTAACATTCAAAGTGATCGCCGTTAGAGCATCATTATCGGTCGCGAGCATTTTAATCACCCGCGCAGCGCTTTCATTTTAGTTTCGTCACTCGTTTCCGTATCGGTCACTATTTTCGGCTCTCAATTTGGTAGCTGTATTCCGTACCGGTGTCGTTTGACAGTTGACAGTTCATCAAATAGTAGCGCTCTTATCGCGCTACCAAATTTGGTCACCTGTCAGTCGCGCTACTGTTATAGCAGCGCATTTAGTAGCGACCGGTAAAGTGTCAAGTAATGATACTGCGCTTCCAAACGGCTTAAACTCACCACCGGTAATCTTGCTCTTACAAATATTTAATTTACTTTTTGTCCTACTGGTCTCCGAAAGGTCAAGGGGAGGGAGGATAATAAAAATAAATATTAAAATGAAAAAAATCAAAAAAACTCCTCGGATTTGGTTTTGAAAATCCTCAAAATTATCCGAATTTTATTTTGTTGCCCCCTAAAAATATTATTTTTTGGCATTTGGCACCTTAAAGCTAGCCTCACACCTCGGGAATTTGATCCGCGGATTTTTTTCCCATGCATTTTTGCATATGCGATGTTTTCGGGACTTGGACACGGAAAATCAAAAGCCCGGCCCCCTTTAAAATACACGGGGACCAAATTCCGGCGGAAAAATTTTCCCGAGGTGTAAGGCAGCCTTAAAGGTAACCTCACACCTCGGGAATTTGGTCCGCGGATTTTTTTCCCCATGTATTTTTGCATATGCGATGTTTTCGGGATTTGAGCACCATTTAAAATGCACGGGGATCAAAATCCGGCGGAAAATTTTCTCGAGGTGTAAGGTGACCTTAAAGGTAGCTTCACACCTCCGGAATTTGATCCGCGGATTTTTTCCCAATGCATATTTACATATGCGATGTTTTCGGTATTTGGGCACGGACAATCACAATCCCGGCCCCCTTTATAATGCACGGGAACCAAATTCCAGCGGAAAAAATTTGCCGAGGTGTAAGGTAGCCTTAAATAACACGGGGACCAAAATCCGGCAGAAAATTTTCCCGAGGTGTAAGGCAGCCTTAAAGGTAGCCTCACACCTCGGGAATTTGGTCCGCGGATTTTTTCCCCATGTATTTTTATATATGCGATGTTTTCGGGATTTGAGCACGGAAAATCAAAATCCCGGCCCCATTTAAAATGCACGGGGATCAAAATCCGGCGGGAAATTCTCCCGTGGTGTAAAGGTAGCCTCACACCTCGGGAATTTGGTCCGTGGATTTTTTCCCCATGTATTTTCACATATGCGATGTTTTCGGGATTTGGGCACGGAAAATCAAAATCCTGGCCCCACACCTCGGGAAAATTTCCCTCCGGATTTTGGTCCCCGTGCATTTTAAATGGGGCCGGGATTTTGATTTTCCGTGTCCAAATCCCGAAAACATCGCATATGCAAAAATGCATGGGGAAAAAATCCGCAGACCAAATTCCCGAGGTGTAAGGTAGCCTTAAGGTACACGGGGACCAAAATCCGGCGGAAAATTTTCCCGAGGTGTAAGGTAGCCTTTACTACTGCTGTATTATCAATATTTCTTTATTTATTTCGTTATTACTGTTGTTTTATCAATATTTCTATATTTCGCGGGACATTATCTTGAAATAAGTGAAACGCGGGACATTTCGCGGGACACTTTTCAGCGCGGGACAAATGGCGAAAATGCGGGACTGTCCCGCGAAACGCGGGACGTCTGGTCACCTTAATTTATTATCTTATTCGAGATCGAAATTCGGTGGTTCCCAATTGAAAAAAAAACGAACAGTGGGTAATGTCTACGACATAACCGCTAAGTGGACGTAGGACTTGACATGACCATGCCTTTAAGATACATTATTATTATTATTTATTCAGACTAAGGCCGAAGTGGCCTGTGCGGTATATAAGAGTCTTCTCCATTCGGCTCGGTCCATGGCTACCTTGGCCTTTAAGATACATAATATGTCCAAATTTCTCACATCAACTATTTTGGATAAATAATCGGCGTTGCATACCATTCCTTGGCAAAATCTTCTCATCAAACCGACACAGAAATCAAATCTACCTCGAAAAAGAATCATCAAAAAAAATTCGGGAAGTATCTGTCCGGTCACGAAATATTAGCCTCGACAGTGGCAACCTTCCCACTGAAGGACTGCCTGAAATAAACCACAAGTTGGCTCAGCAGGGGATGTAGACTGTATCTCAGCCCTTCCACTGAAGAGCCTTCTAATCCGTGCGATAGCGACTGAAGGAGAACATTATTTTTAACTCTTAGAGCCTTGAAAAAGGCTATTTGCTTCGGCTCAGTGCAAAAAATAAGAAGACGATCTTTTCAAATAACCGCGAATTTATAGTGATGGTATAAAAAAGACTGAATGCTCTGCGAGCGAATGCACTTTTCTTGTATACTAATTAATTTTGAATCTTCTCTGCTTCCCAATTGGAGGCCCAATCAGCTAGTGTCTTGTATCCCGCTTCTTTGTCAGCCAAAGCGTCAACATCATCAACGCGTTCGAGAAGGGCTTCTTCTTTTTTACGCTTGTTGCTCGCTGCTGGCGTCTATTTCCTAACGGGACTTTTCGCTAGATACAGGCCAATAAGCCGGGCAAGCGAGCTTAGAATTGCAGTTCAGGTGGGAAGTAGGGTGTTCTTTTTTGAGACAACATTGTTAGTAGTAGAAGGAAGGAAACATAGAATTCACAACATGGGACGATCATTCAGTGACGTTCGCTTTGTGTGCGGTCAGTATCAAACAATGTTTTTCTACAGCTTTTCTACATCTCGTTTATCTCTAGAATATTGGATTTGGCACCCAAGTACAATTTCTATCCCGAAGGGTATTGAAAGCATTGATGTTGATCTCTATTATTGGCTCTCTGAAGAACCGTTTGTTTTTTGGACATACATGCTGCATCATATGGCTTTTCTTCAGCCTGTCTCGGCTCAGCACCGATGCCGGCCGGTCTCGGCTCGACTCTGCTGCTGCTGCCGGTATCTGCTCAGCATTGCTGCTTTGTCGGGTCTGTAGGGTGGACTGCTGATGTGCTGGCTAGGTTTCGGCTGATGATGGTCGCTTCGATGGTGACGAGCCGAAAAAGCGGTCGGTGCAGACTTCATTCCCTACTAAAAGTGCTGTGCTTCGCTTGTCCCGGTCAGAATGAAAGGAAAAAATCGCGTTGCGCTATTTTATGGCTTCTCGGCAGACCCAGCGGCTAGTGTCTACACCAATCAGAACGTGGTAATGGAATGATGCAAGAATTATGCGGTACCCATATTTATAGGTTCCCTTGATCTCAATGTTTTTCATTGAAAACAGTTTCATGCCTATTGAAACAAGTTTTTCGGGTCTTATCAAGCATGGACATGAAAGGCATACTTGAAATCTGTCGATTGAGGGGCTTACCGCAGAAATTCGTCCACTGAGACGAACGCTATTAACGTTTGAAATCTTTCAACACAGCGTAACGCGGTCGATTTGAATATTTTGAAATGACACCCGGTATAGTAAAGAGAGACGTAAGTCCTACGTCAAAAATAGGCCAGCTCATTTAGACCACAAGGTGTATGGAAAAGACCCCTATTCCAGAAATTATGAGCACTGTTGGTTTTTTTTATATTTCGAACTTTTTCCAATATTTTTTTACAAGTTCTTCGCTACGTATAGTTTATTATCTTGTCTACTTTCTTCTCGACATGAGTTATGCCGATTTTATGGATAATTATTCATGTTTTAGGATTTTTTCTTTCACACGGTTGTGAGGCGTTTGCACAACACAGTTTCAAGTAGTTTCTTCAAATTTCTCATCAATACCCACACCACATCCATTGCATATGGTCATTAAACTTATTTTCCAAGCACAATAGATGTCAAAACTTAAAATATTGTAATCAAAGGAGAATTAGAGGCATTTGAAATGCACAGGGTCCCGGTCCGAAAAACGTCAAATAAATGTTCAGCCCTCGTTTCACTTATTCAACATGTTTTTTGCTTTATTCAATCAGTGTTGGCTTACGAGTAGGATTCTTAATGAACCCCAACATATACCAAACGCCAAAGTAATTTGGTTTTAATGCCACGCAGGTCGAAATCGAAACTTTCATGGAACATTACATGCATTTCAATTTTATTATTTTAGTTTGCTCATAGTTTCTGGAACAAACTGTAATAAAGGTTTCGCCAAGGGTACTCGACCACGCTATGATTGTTAATACAATGTTCACGTTTTGTAGCAGTCAGGAATTTTGGTAATATTTTGTACATAAATTACTGTAAATAGTTCGCATAGGATAGATTGTAAGAAAGCCAATCTACAAATCGCCAATAGTTTAGGATAACATATCCCTTAACATAGGCAAGCGGGCATTTATCAATCAGCCAGGCTCTCCAAGGTCGAGGCCATTTGTTTTTTGGATAAGGTGGGAGAGGGAAAGCAGCACAACTTTCGTGTCAGATTATCCATCGTACCAATAAGGTCACGATCATACACGAAGGGAGTCGGGAAATGACGTTTTTCCGGTTGTGTCCGAGCCCACCTTCCTTGATCTGAGGATTCACGGACTCAATCATTTCGTCCGTGATCAGC
The DNA here is from genome assembly GCF_024139115.2 of Armigeres subalbatus. NCBI lineage: Eukaryota > Metazoa > Arthropoda > Insecta > Diptera > Culicidae > Armigeres > Armigeres subalbatus. The sequence continues at coordinate 360,235,006 of NC_085140.1, read as the reverse complement.
CAATGAGTTGGAAGTGTGTCCGCGTTGGTTTAGTAATGTCTCGTTGTGCATAAGTATGTACCCTTAAGTGACGTTAAGTGTAATTAATTAATTGAATAATTTGTTCGTTTCATAGTAGGCCAAGATTAAGTGTGCGCTGCAAGATTGTGTGCGGTAGTAGGAAACAATTTTGAAGTGAAAGGTAAATTGACGTGCTCATAGTGTGATGTTTAGTGCTTGTGCTCATATTGTTCGTCCAGCCAGATTGGCGTGTATTTTCCCACCCGCAGCAATCACATCGTACCCCAGCGCGACATTTCTCCCCGACGGACGAAACATTCCTGGCGATCGTCACCTGCTAGAAGCGGACCGATCCGTCGCCATATCGGTCCGAGGGAAGGCCAGGGGACCTCCACGTGGACGAGATCCACCAGCCGGCAAGCAACCGCCATTCTGTTGCGTCGGCTTCATTGAGAAGCGTCATCGCCGGCGTCAACAAGCCGGGAGCGTCGACCCCACCGGCAGGTCATCGACTGGGTCAGGTTACGTAAAACCCACAACAAACCGGTGAGTCAGCAAACCTTTTTTGATTGGAGTGCGGCGTCCGAGGAGGGCGCCGCGGAGGAACGTTTTTTGTGCCAGTCGTAGACTGAGGAATCGAATGTGCTGCTAAAGCCAAACACATTTCGCGAGTCGCAAAACCCACCGACTATTGCTTGGGTCCGCCATCACGGACCCGTGAAATTCGTGCGTGAGCCCGTTTTGCCACCACCGGAAATTATCGTCGAGTAGCAGGAGCGCAGGCTAGTTAGCAGCTACGCTGCGCAGAAAAATGACGTCACTGTAAACATAAAGCACAGAGCACACAGTCAGAATATAGAGAGAGAGCTAGGGAAGAGAAAACGCACACAAAATAGGAGATAGACATGAATGGAACGAACACAAATATTAAACGAACGAAACACAAACCCCGAACCAATATGTGCCCCTGTTAGTATTAAGTTAATAAATATGCTATGTGTTTGCCTTAATAAAATGTGTCTCTGTAGTCCCACTAGCCATTTGATTGAGTAATTGTGTTTAACGTCACAGCGCGATATTGTTTATTAGTTTTCGAGTCCCGTCCTCCAAATGTTGAGTTTGACTGTGGGTTGTTTATGTTTCTTCCAGCTAATTGATGCACGCTTAAAGTCATTCACACAATTTTGTGTTTCGTTCACACAAAACGGGCCTAACCTGGAACAACACATATTATGAGTAACTGCCATGTTACTCATTTTAGTGTAATTGACGGCTAACGATTTTTGATGAGTTCATTTCACACAGTGAGAGAGCGGTCGGAAAACGGACCTAACCTCAATTATATTTTTTCATGTAAATTGAAAATTATCGCAACATTTTTATACTATTTCAGAGGAGTCCCCATTTGTTTCGTTATGACCAAACTAAAGTGCAATGTTTACAAACATATATAGTCGCACATTTTAGTTGTATCGTATCGAAACATAACGAAAATCCACAGAAAAAGTAATTTTCGTTGCGGTGCATGCTGGACGCAACCGCCATCATGGCGATCAAAATGGACTTGACAGTTCGAAGCAAAGTTTCTTACACATATTAAAAGAATAAAAGACATTACACAGCGACTGTGCATGTCTTACACATAATTTTCACACAGATTGCTATTCTCTCGTGTCATCGTCGTCATGTGTGAAAATTATTCATGCGATGTGTAATTTACTTTAAGCGTGTAGGTTCTGGTGGGCTCTCACCGACTCTTTGAGTGTATTTGGCACTTTTCGTTGTTGCTGGCTGGACCGATCTATAAATCCTTATCGGGAAATTTAAAATGGACTCGCCTTAAGAGAGTCTCATCCGGGCAAATTAAATTGGGCCGTGGTCTCCTTAATGGAGTGGCGCTTAAGCCACGTGCTTTTTGATACGGATCGCTCCGTGCCGGCTACAGTTTTTCATCGCCCACCTCGCGATTTTGGACGCAAATTTAGGTGCGATGGAATATGTCACAGGTAGACAAAAATAAACATTCTAAACAAAAGTTTCACGACCACAATAGTTTCAAATAAATGTTGATTTGCACATCGGTCTTGATGCTACTCAAAACAGAAAGAAGGAGCGTGGCTGTGGAAGCACTGGAAATAACGGAATTTGAAATTTGTCTCTAGGTTGCGATGAGTGCGAAATTTATTGGAAAGCTGTGTTGAAGTAAGCGAGGGCCATTTGAGAATAATAAATGTCGAAGCGTTCGCCTTGCCATACACCCATCGCAATGCCGCGGACAGTGAACGAGAATCACTGTTACCGAGACTGCCAATCTTGGTGTCATTATTTTCAATGTTTTTTTTTGTATGGCTGATCTAGATTACAAACGGATTCAAGATGCTACAGAAAGTATGACGTGATAATGTGCAAATGGCTGCTTAAAAGCGAGTGTTCGGAATATGGATCAAAACGGCTTCTTCTTAACATTTGAAGCATCTTAAATCTAAATATGCTGCTTTTATGCAAGATATGAATCCGATTTGAAATTGAAAACATTGCACGTTTTGATTATTTAGAATTATGAGCGCCTAATGTAGGGTCCGCCAAGGGTGCTAATGGTGGGTTTACAAATGTTTAGACACCCACATGTGGTTCAGTTCAAACTTTATAATTGTTAAATTTGGTAATTGTTTTTTTTGTGTCCATGGATTGACTATATATGTGTATGAAAGATTTAAATTTATGTTAACTACGGACACAAAATGTTTTCGCATTCCACCTTTTCTCAAAGCTTGATCAGATTTGGTTAGCTGTAGTCTTAGTCGAGATACATCTCAGTGCAACCGTGACAACACACCACTGCGTCGACTTGAGAAATCGGAAAAAAGTGAGTAATGAAACCATTCAAAATGCCATTCGGAAGTGTGGTGAAGGATGAGTTTAAATTTGATGAGACCATGACCAATATACGGACAAAAAGAATGTAAAAAAAAGAACAGTTCAAGGTTTACTCAAAATCTAGGTACTTTTAGGAATAGCATACTAAGGACTGAATCCATCTGAAAACCTTAGAAATGCCGACGATAGCAGATTCCAGTGAAAATCAGGCCAAATGACATTTCAAATTAAATATATTACAAGATTCTTTTGGGAAATCAATATTAAAGCACCGGAAATCAATATTAAAAGCCATGCATGAATGATGACGATAGGTCAATTGCTAAGGAAAAATCGATAAAAAAGACTCTCTGCAAATGTGGAATATCATTCCCCGTCCTACGTTCGAGACAATCGGATCGTTTGCCGTTGTTATCCCTGCGCAGTGTGATTTTGCCACGTGTTTTTTTTCCCTAAAAAGGGTCGTTTTACACCGGTTTTTTTCACCAGTAGTGCAACCCGGGACTGGGAAGCAGCGTACCCTGGCTGAGTCCTCCGGTGCGACTGTTCCGAGACGGTTTCAACCTACAGCAAGGCCCGGCTGAAATCATCCTACAGCTGAATTCCATTGGAAACATTATCATCAGCATCAAAGCAGATACCATACCATCGCCCTGTGTCTGCTGCCTATACCTATACGAGAGCCACAACGGTACACTAGCATTGAAGATCGCCTATCGCCTGTCGGCTACCTAGCATCGCATCGATCTGTTCGTTCGCAGAGTGAGGTAAAATTTCGATCTGCTTATTTCTCCTACATTCTGCTGCTGTCTGTCGATAGGCCTCCCGTTAGTGGCTTTTACCACAAAAGTTGAAGATTATTTTTTGATCATTTATCTTTTATTTTTTTATTTCTCTCTATTTTTCTCTATAATAATAAGATACAACATATTCCCTTATAAATATCATTAGCGTTTTTTTATGTATTTTGTAGAACTATAAGTTATAAAAGATCTAGTTTCCATTCCCTTCATAAAATAAGATTAATCTCCCTAAAAGATCACTGAAATCTACATAACTTGTTTTTCGAGCGTTATTTTCATCCAGTACTGTTTGTCCCCCTATTTTCTTACAAAGTTGCGGTGGATGATCCACACGCTTTATGGAAGGAAACGATAACGGCGAGGACTCAGAATTTGTGATTTCAGATGACGATGAGATAGATTCCCCATCATATGAAAAATTGATTGGTCCCCTTTTTGTGTTGCCGGAGGCCAAAAACAAAGACAAGACGTCTGAATTAGCAAATCCATCTTCAGGTATCTGTACCTCAGTATCTCCAGTACTAATGGATACTAGTGCAATCGTTGATACCAATGCTAACCAAGAACATGTGTTTCTTCCTGGCTCCTCTCCCCCGGCAACTCCCCGTCTTAAGGCTTATCCCCCCGGATCTAAGGGTCCCTTCCTGGTTTTCTTTCGGCCCAAAAGCAAACCTTTGAATAAATTACAAATTGAAAAGGACCTGGCAAAGTCGTTTCGAGGCATTGAGGAAGTGAATTCACCGAGTCGCAACAAATTACGGGTCACAGTTAGTGATCGTGATCAAGCAAATAAAATTGCTGCCTGCGAGCTCTTTCGCATGGAATACCATGTTTACATACTAAGTCACGAAGTTGAGGTTGCAGGAGTGGTCACCGAACCGTTTTTGACAAGCGATGACATCAAGGCTGGCACTGGTGGATTTAAAAACCGAGCGGTTCCAGCAGTTCAGATCCTTGATGTGAGGCAAATGAACTTTGTGTCACCAGATGGCACGAAAAAACCATCAGATTCATTTCGAGTGACCTTTTCTGGCTCAGCTCTGCCTGACTTCTTGCTAATAGGAAAGCTTCGTTTACCTGTCCGTCTCTATGTACCGACGGTCATGCACTGCAACAGGTGCCAACAAATTGGACACACCGAAAAATACTGCTGTAACAAGCCACGCTGCAACAAATGTGGCGAACAACATGTTGAGGGTCCCTACAGTAAGGATCCCAAATGTACTTGCTGTGGCGATGCTCCGCATGATCTCTCTGCATGCCCGCGGTACATAGAGCGGGGAAAACATCAAATCCGCTCTCTCCAACAGCGGTCGAGGCGAACTTACGCAGAAATGCTGAAGAAGATCGCCCCAGCCGCTGTACCATCAACCCAATCTATCACCAATACTAACATCTTCTCTTCCCTACTTCAAGATGATCAAGGCATTGACTCTGGGGATGGTGAAGAGTACACTGTTGTCGAAACAGGATCAAAGAGAAAGCGTATGAGATCAAAGCTTCTACGCCAACACGTATCTCAAAAAGTTTCTGTCGATCAACAGGTTTTCCGACCCTCCCCTGAAAAATTAGCAAGTAGCGGAAAACCCAAGAAAGTTTCTCCTCCTGGGTTCAAATTTGTGGCTAATGATTTTCCGTCACTTCCTGGAACATCTAAAACCCCAGTTGTTCCAATTTTTTGCCCAGAAAGCAGGAAAAAACAATATGGTCAATGCGAATCTCAGCAACCACAAGCTGAAGCATCAAATAAAATGTCGCTTTCTGGGATTGTGGATTTCATCTTCAACCTATTGGAGCTTTCACCCGCAACAAGAAACATCATTAATATGATGATTTCTTAAGTGAAACCTTTTTTGAAGCAACTGAGTTCGAAGTGGCCTATTCTTGATTCGATCATATCCTTTGATGGCTAATACAACCAACGAGGTCGGGGATATGGTCACGATACTACAGTGGAATTGTAGGAGTATCATCAAAAATTTAGCAGCGTTTAAGTATTTAGTTCACAGCACAGGTTGTGATGCATTTACTCTTAGTGAAACATGGCTAACTTCAGATAAAAATCCCAATTTCCACGATTTCAACATTATTCGTCGAGATCGAGGTGATGGATATGGAGGGGTGCTCTTGGGGATCAACAAGCTCCACTCCTTTTACAGAATAGATCTTCCCTCGATGATAGGCACTGAAGTAGTCGCATGTCATGTCACCATACGAGGTAAAAGCTTCAGCATAGCTTCTGTGTACATACCACCGAATGCGACGGTGCGGCACAGAGATCTCACGGCCATTTGCTCAGCTATGCCGGAGCCGCGGTTGATCCTAGGAGATTTCAACTCACACGGTACAGCCTGGGGGGAACTTACCGATGACAACCGCTCTTCCTTGATTTATGACATGTGTGACAACTTTAATATGACATATTTAAATAACGGAGAAGCAACACGTGTGACGCCATCAGGACTCGAAAGTAGAATTGACCTCTCAATCTGTTCGATTTCACTAACATTGGATTGTACGTGGAAAGTAATTCAGGATCCCCATGGTAGTGATCACTTGCCTATCGAAATCTCAATTACCAATGGATCGCGTAAGAACCATCAGATCGACAATGCATATGACCTCACGAAGCACATTGACTGGGGCAAATATGCTGAGGCGATCATCGATGGTGAACAATTGGTCGATGTACTTCCTCCGTTGGAAGAATACCGATTTCTCGCCGGTTTGATCCACAACAGCGCGCTTCAGTCACAGCGTCGACATATACCGAGTTTCAAAGCGCGTCATCGTCCACCCTCTCCCCTCTGGTGGGATGACGAGTGCACTAGAGTTTATCGAGAAAAATCCGACGCGTTCAAGGATTATAGAAAGCGCGGTGCGCGGGATAATTACGACCGATATATTTCTCTTGAACGCAAATTCAAGAGCCTTGTGAATGCTAAGAAACGCGGTTACTGGCGCCATTTCGTTAATGGGCTATCACGGGAAACGTCGATGTCAACTCTTTGGACTGTCGGGAGGAGAATGCGAAACGCGTCGTCGGTTAACGAAGATAGGGAAAGTTCTCCTCGATGGATCTTCGCTTTCGCCAAAAAAGTGTGCCCGGATTCCGTTCCAGGCCAAATAATCGTGCGTGACGCTGGCCTCGGTCGAACTGAAATGGATAACCCTTTTATGATGGTCGAGTTCTCGCTTGCTCTCCTTTCTTGTAATAATTCTGCCCCAGGAATGGATGGAATTAAGTTCAACCTGCTTAAAAACCTCCCAGACGTCGCGAAGAGGCGTTTGTTGAACTTATATAATCAACTCCTGGAGAACAACATTGTTCCAGATGAATGGAGACAGGTGAGAGTGATTGCCATAAAAAAGCCGGAGAAACCCGTGTCCGATTATAACTCGTACCGTCCAATCGCGATGTTGTCGTGTATACGGAAGCTGTTAGAGAAGATGATTCTCAATCGGCTCGACAGATGGGTTGAATCAAATGGCTTTCTATCAGATACTCAATTTGGATTCCGCAGAGGCAAGGGGACGAACGACTGTCTTGCGTTGCTTACTACAGAAATACAACTGGCCTATTCTCAAAAAGAACAAATGGGTTCAGTTTTCTTGGATATTAAGGGGGCTTTTGACTCAGTTTGCGTTGACGTCCTTTCAGACAAACTCCACGAGTGTGGGCTTTCACCAATATTAAACAACTATCTGTACAACTTGTTGTCTGAGAAACATATGAGCTTTTCTCATGGAAACTCAACAACTTCTAGAATTAGTTACATGGGTCTCCCCCAGGGCTCATGTTTAAGCCCCCTTCTTTATAATTTTTACGTTAGAGGCATCGATGAATGCCTCATGGAAAATTGCTCGTTAAGACAGCTTGCGGATGACGCCGTTGTCTCCTACACAGGAACAGGGGCGGGCGATATGCAAGGACCATTGCAAGATACTTTAGACAATTTGTCTACTTGGGCTATTCAGCTAGGTATCGAATTCTCTCCGGAGAAAACTGAGCTGATTGTCTTTTCTAGGAAGCATAAGCCACTTGAATTAGAGCTTCACATCAGGGGTAAGAGAATCGCTCAAGGCATTTCCCATAAATATTTAGGGGTCTGGTTCGACTCGAAAGGCACCTGGGGAATGCACATTAGACATCTGTATCAGAAATGCCAACAACGAATCAACTTCATGCGTACAATTACCGGAACATGGTGGGGAGCCCACCCGGAAGATCTGATAAAGCTTTATCGCACAACAATTCTGTCGGTCATCGAATATGGTAGTTTTTGCTTTCAATCCGCTGCGAAAACACATTACGATAAAAACTACAACGGATTCAATACCGTTGTCTTCATATAGCGTTAGGCTGTATGAACTCGACTCATACAATGAGCTTAGAGGTACTTGCGGGAGTACTTCCTTTATCGGATCGTTTCGCGGAACTGTCGTTGAGGCTCCTCATTCGTTGTGAGGTGTTAAATCCTTTGGTCATTGAAAATCTCGAGAAGCTACTCGAACGAAACTTCCAAACAAAATTTATGACACTGTACTACTGGTATATGAGCCTGGAAATTGCTCCTTCTTTGATTATTCCCAATCGTTGTTGCTTCCTAGACTCTTCCAATTCTACTGTAGTTTTTGATCTAACCATGAGGCAAGAAATCCATGGAATTCAAGATCATCTCCGATTGGAGAGCATACCTAAAATTTTTGCAAGCAAGTATAGCCACGTCAGTAGCGATAAAAAGTTTTTCACCGACGGGTCAAAAACAAATGAATCCACTGGTTTCGGTGTCTTCAATGATTTTCATAGCGCCGCTCGTAGACTTCGAAATCCTTGTTCCGTATATGTCGCAGAACTAGCGGCTATACACTATGCATTAGAGCGAATCGCCTCTCTTCCCTCTGATCAATACTTCATTTTTACGGATAGTCTCAGCTCAATAGAGGCTATTCGTTCAATGAGGCCGGTACAGCACTCACCGTATTTCCTGCGCGAAATACGATTTATATTGAGTGCGCTATCGAATCGCTTATACACTATCACCCTGGTATGGGTCCCTTATTGCTCTATTCCGGGTAATGAGAGAGCGGATTCACTTGCCAAGGTGGGCGCTATGGAAGGTGATATTTATGAGCGTCAAATCGCCTTCAATGAATTTTTCACAATTGTCCGTCAACAGGTCTTGCTCAGTTGGAAACAAAAATGGGATGAAGGAGATTTGGGTAGATGGTTACATTCTATTCTTCCTCAGGTAACGAACAAACCTTGGTTCAAGGGATTGGACCTTAGCCGAGACTTTATCAAAGTAATGTCACGGGTAATGTCCAATCACTACTCACTAAACGCGCATTCCTTTCGAATAGGGCTCGCAGACAGCAATCGCTGCGGTTGCGGTGTTGGTTATCAAGACATCAACCACGTTGTCTGGGAATGCCCCGAATACGGAGCTGCCAGGTCCGATTTACGTACATCCCTCCGGGCCCAAGGGAAACCAGACAAGGAAAACATTAGAGACGTACTGGGTAACCTTGACCTGGCCTACATGATTCTCATATACAAGTTTTTGAAACGTATCAATGTCTTCGTCTAATCCCCTTGTCAGCTATTTGAAAATGTCAACCTTGCAAACCCAACCCCCCCTCCCCTCCGCTCGGAAAAATACGTTTTATTGTATCTTTTCAGTTCGTCCAATGTCCATGCTACGTTAATCATGAGCGAAAACTCCACAATAGCACGCCCTAGGCCCTATCCTTTCCTATTTTTTTTCTATCGTGTACTCCTTAACCTCGACCAAGCCGCGAGTTTTTCGGCTCCCCAACAACTAACCACTAGAATTAAAATGAAGTTTATGAAATTGTAAAAATATTTCAAAAGAAAAGCGGCTCCGTTATGCCTACTGGCGCTTGAGCCTTCAAATAAACGCAATTAAAAAAAAAAAAAAAAATGTGGAATATGCTCAAAGTCAATTGTAACATTTCCGTCTTACATAACCAGAATAGAGTCTGCTCAACGACAAGAAAAAGATGATGTTTTCAAAAAATGGTTTTATAAATATATGTGAGGATAAGAGATTTTACCAAAAACCCAAATGCGATAGCTTCACGGGTATCTGTTCGAGATTCCGCATTATTTAAAACCCAAATTTTAATATTGGAAACAAAACAGAGGGTCCTTTGTGGCTAGCAATCCCACTCCTTGCATTTTTCCTTCCAATCGTCATGCTCTTGAAACAAAGTGGAATACGGAAGAAGCTCTCCAGAGCCAGTAATAGTGGCCGATCATAAAACTCCAGGAATTACGGTGGCAATAATCGTAAAGCCTCTTCTGCTCGTCTCCTCTTCGATTACCTTACCCCACACCGCATCGTCCCACGGTCCATCCAATCGTCTGCGCTGTATAATCCGATTCGCACTGAAGCATACTTTCCTAATCGGTGACTTGGTGCGTTGACGGCACAGAGCCGAAAAAACAGATTCGCATCCTGCCGCCAGATTCAAGCCATGTCCGGCGCTAGTCATCAACTAGAATTAGACGTGCGAGTGCTGCGATAATGCAGTGGACCGTAACTTGCGGGATTTTACGACGACAAGGAACGGTAGCACACCACTTAGCCGTTGCCGAGCGCACTAAAAGTCAAACGGGGCCAACGACGACGACGACAAGTCAAATTGTAAGTGAAACCCAAGAACTGTGAGTGAGATTTCCACCATCACACTATGCGAGAAATGTTTATCTGCGCTGTCGTCGTTGACATTGTTGATGTTTGTGCTATTTAAACAAGAAGCTGGATCGTGTTTCGTGATTTTATTTTACTTTAACTTAGTCTCCTCCCTTTCGCTTTCTTCTTGTGTGTACCTTACCTCTAGTGGAATGTTTGGATATTTTCCGAAGGGGAAAGGAAGAAAATTGTTTCAAGTTCTATTGCTTTGGGGTTGGTGGCAGGTTCCTTGGTAGCTTGACGGTCCAAGCTGACAGTTGAATATGGGTGCGAAGCTTCGAAATTGTTTGCCAATTGACTTAGCAGAACGATTTCGAAAACGCTTTCGTTAGAGTAGCACCGTTTACCAAATCGGTTTCCAAGCACGCTGTTCTGAAAGAGATTGTCGAGGTTTAGCGGTTACTTTGGAAGCTTTTATTCATTCCAGGTGCGTTGCGAAGAAACAGTCGTATCTCCAACTGCATGGATTCAAAGCGCACGTTATTTACGTTTCGTCGTTTCTGCAATAGTTATTGTTATTTTGTAAGCAGTAAAATCCTTATAATTGATCCTCACATTCTTTGAAAAATACGTTGGTGATACTTATCTTCCATCTTGCCATTGCCAACAAAAGACAACAATGGTCATGCTGCACTATTAGACACACTACTCCTATAAACCACCGGATCACGCCGCCACTGACATGTTTGCAACGGTGTGCTACCGTTTAAGAAGTTAATACACTCTGCAAGGTTAAAAAAAATGTTTTTACTTTATCGTAAACTTTACCATGCTGAGGGTTTAGGAATTTTTTTTCCTGTTGTCCAATCTGTCGATGGGATTCTCCAGCCTGCTTCACTAGGCAAGTACCAATACGTTCAAGAACCAACTCTTCCTGATCGGACGTCCGCTTCTAGTGCCCGTTTGCCAATCAACAATCAAGTTTTATCATCATTTGACCTTGATCACGACGATTTCTGTGGTTTCTCTCCAATGATCTCACATCTCAATCAATTCGTTGGTTTCTCACCGACCCCGGGACGCACCGCGGCAAGCATTGTGGAAGATCCCAACCCACCCAGCACGGTCGCGCCTTTGCTGCCATCGTTCGTCAGCCGTCCTGGTCCCGTGTCTGGGCCTGTGGAAGGGGTCTTCCAAGCCGCATCTGATGGCAAGTACACTATAATTCCGAACAATTCAAACGCTGATGAGATTCCCGCTTCTAGTTCTTCGACGATTGGACAGCGACAACCAAGCAGCCAACGTTAATCCAGTGAAATCTCGATTTATTGAGTGCGGACGAAAATTGATGAGCTGTATCTTGCCACCTGTGACAGCAATTACGATGTCATCGTTTTGGTTGAGACTGGTCTTGATGGCTGCATCACTTCTCTGCAGCTATTCGGTATTTCTTACAATGTATATCGATGCGATCGTTGTACTTTGAACAGTCTTAAATCGCGTTTCGGAGGTGTGCTCATCGCTATTGCTCAACAATACATTAGCTCGTCGATCGATTTGATGAATGGTCAATCATTAGAGCAAGCAAGCGTATCGTATGTCATCAAGGGGCAAAAATTATGGTTAATGGCCGTCTACTTTCCACCCGATCGAAGTCAAGATGTTTCGATAATTAACGCACACATCGCCCCTGCACAGGAGCTTCACGAAAAAGGTTCATCCGACGACAAAGTTATTATTTGTGGGAACTATAATCAACCGCGTTTGTCCTGGTCTAAACAACCCAGAGGTATATGTTACGATCGTTCTGTGTCACTTCCTCTTGCGGCTTCTACACTGGTTGATGGTTTTGATTTCCTTAATATGATGCAAGGTAACTCTAAGTATAAGCACCTTGGTAGAGTGCTCGATCTGGTTTACTTCTCATGTGACAATGACATTAATGTAACGAGAGCGGTTTCTACTCTATTGTCAATTGATCGGAGTTCAGCCAAATCGCACCAAGCGCCAATGAAAAATTACCCATTTTCTTGCACAAATTTTCGTGGAGCAGATCCGTTGATCACAAATCGTATCAGTTATCCTTCTACCCTATTTATGAGGATACCCAACAACAAATGTGCGAATGAATGACATGAATTAATTTTGGTGTTCATTCTACGAACAAAATATCACAAGTCAGTCAAAAAGCCGCTTGGTGCGGTTTCGCTGAACCCCGATCAATTGATCCACCTCATCCTCCGTTAGATGTTGCGGTTACTATTCCTTCTATAAGAAACATTCCGCTTTGTCATGATGACATTCGACGTTTAAACTATCGTCGTATCAACTTCGAAGCACTTACAGAGTATTTATCGAACATTGACTGGGCTACAATTTTCCTAGACTCTAACTATGTGGACGAAAAGATGCGCGCGGATGGTTGCTTTTAAATTTGCTGTCACGTTTTTGTTCGTTTCCGCAAGAAATAGATTCGGCTGATGTATATATTTTGTATATGTACTAGAAGAGAAAAGTTTAAGTTATCTGAAGTTGTAGATTTGGTGACAATTACTCAAGTGTATTCTTATTAGAGCGCGTGAAATCGTTTGTGTAGTTTGTATACGCGAATATATTTGGTGAAAATATGTTTGAATGTGTGATAATACCAGGAAAATATGGATCAACAACGAATTGCTCGGAATAGCACTGGAAGAGTAGTGATTTTTTAGTGCACACTAGTTGTGGTATTTTCTTTTTTCAGTTCATTTATCCGGAATTCGATCAATTTGGTGAGATTGTTTCAATATGGTTTTATATGATTCCAAAACTAAATACGCGCTGGATTTAAAAATCCGGAAGTTTGTTTATGGATCCATTATCCAATTGATAATGGTAGCATAAACAGGCGGGGCTTATTGCAAGTGAAAGTGACCTCGGACTGGACGTGAGTTACCAGGCAGTCTGAAATGGGTCATTGGAGCTGCAGTAGAGCTAACACCTTCTAACTCCCGGGCTAAAGCTGACTTTATTAAAGACAGCTTTCTTCCATAATACCACTGCCGGACAGTGGGGGTTAGATTGAAGATACACACAGATACACACACTCTAACTATGTGGACGAAATCACTGTGCGTTTCTGCGATACCTTGTGCGCGTGGCTTAATTAGAACCCACCGACGATTGAACCACCTGGTAAACCAGCTTGGGGCACCCCGGAGCTACGTAGATTAAAACGTCAGCGAAATGCCAAACAAAGGTTACTGCGAAAAAATCGGTCATATGTTAATCAACAAGCGTTTAAGTTAGCTAGTGATGCATATCGTCAGATAAATGCTTACTTATATTATAAATCGCATGTGATGCGTATACAGTTCAGCTTGCGAAGAAATCCAAAAAGTTTTGGAGCTTCATAAACTCGAAAAGAAAAAGCTCTTCCATCCCGTCGCACGTTTTTCTGGACGATTCTGAATCGATGTCAGCACAAGAGTCTTGTGCGATGTTTTTCAAACATTTCGCATCAGTTTTTTCTTCTCGCATCACGTCCCAAACGGAAGCCAATGCGGCAGCTTCTAGTTTACCTGCTGATGCTGTTGATATTGACATATTTGCAATTTCTGCGGACATGATCATCGCTGCCTCAAAGAAACTAAAAAACTCCTACTCGCCTGGACCAGACGGTGTACCAGCCGTTATTTTTCGTCACTGTGCTGCTCCTTAAGCTACCCCGATGGCCTTTATTTTCAATAAATCGTTCTAGCAAAAGATGTTTCCCACAGACTGGAAGCAATCATTCATGTTACCTGTGCACAAGAAAGGAGATAAGCGAAATGTAAGGAACTATAGAAGAATTACCAGTCTCTCCACAGGATCAAAGCTCTTCGAAATAATAGTAACCAATGCTATGCTAAGTGCCACAAAGAGCTAATCATCCAATCAACACGGATTTATGCCTGGTCGTTCCGTTTCAACTAACTTGCTGGAATTTACTAGTACTTGTATATCGCAGATTGACGCTAAGGCGCAAGTGGATGCCGTGTATACGGACCTGAAAGCTGCCTTCGACGTGATTGACCATCGAATACTCCTGTCTAAGTTCTCCCATCTCCCATCTCCCGTCGGTTTCGCAGATGACGTAACCTTGGAGGTCTACGGGGAGTCAATTTCCGAGGTAGAACTGACCGCAGCACACGCAATCAGCACGGTGGAGGATTGGATGAGCGCTAGAGGTCTGCAGCTCGCTGAACATAAGACGGAGATGGTTATCGTCAACACCCGCAAATCGGTTCAACATGCAGTGATTCACGTGGGTGAAGTCGCGATCGCATCAAAGCGGAGTTTGAAGCTCTACGGAGTCGTAATAGACGACAAGCTGACCTTCGCCAGCCATGTCGACTACGCGTGCAAGAGGGCTTCGACTGCTGTTGCAGCATTATCGAGGATGATGTCCAGCAGTTCCAAGGTGTGTGCCAGTAGAAGTAGGCTACTGGCAGGCGTTGCCGTATCTATTCTTAGGTACGGCGGCCCGTCCTGGGCGAGAGCTCTGGGGGTATCCAGTTACCTGCGGAAGCTGGAGAGCACGTACCGCTTAATGTGTCTCAGAGTGATATCTGCCTACCGCACGATATCACACGATGCAGCTTGCGTGATTGCGAGCATGATGCCAGTCGGGCTGGTCATCCGGGAAAACGAGGAGTGTTTCGAGCTACGTGGCACCAGAGAAGCCTGCGAACGCATCAGGGTGACTTCGGTTGCCAGATGGCAGCGCCAGTAGGATAACTCTTCTGAAGGTAGGTGAACCCACCGGCTGATACCTAACATATCAAGTTGGGTGGAGAGACCCCATGGGGAAGTTCACTTCTATCTGAAACAATTCCTGTCAGGCCATGGCTGCTTCCGGCAGTACCTCCACAGGTTTGGGCACGCGGAGAGCCCCGTCTGCCCTGACTGCCCAGGTGTTGACGAAACTGCAGAGCACATACTGTTCGTATGTCCTCGTTTCGACGTCGAAAGAAGAGCTATGCTAGACGTTTGCGATCGGGACACAACCCCGGATACCCTTATCCAGAGGATGTGCCAAGCGGTGGAGAAGTGGAACGCAGTTTCGACTGCAACCACTCAGATTGCCTGCAGCTTGCAGAGAATCTGGCGCGCCGAGCAGCAGTCGACAAGCATGACTAACTTGTGATTGGTTAGTTAGAGCGAAAACAGGCTGAGCGCGGGGAAGTGAATGAGAGGTTTGCACATGTCGAGGTAAGAGTGTCGCAGCGGGTGGCAACCGCAGTCGCCACCACGAGGCATGGCAGAAGAGTGAGCGCATAGGTGTTAGTATGGACTGCATATGCCGAGTAAGGAGGGTCGTAGCGTAGAACTGTTGGTACCTGTCGCTATCGACACCTCGAGGCATGGCAGAGATGAGTGATCATCCAAGTCAGACTCGCGTGGCATGTTAGAGGTGAGCACCCAAGTCAGACTCGCATGGTATGTCAGTGGTGAGCATCCAAGTAAGGCTCACATGGTGCGTCAGAAAGAGTCTCAGAGTGTGTTAAAGAGAGCACCCAAGTAAGACTGCCTATCCCTCAGAAATAATGCTGGGAGGCAGTTCCTGGGGGAACCAGGGTATTAGTAGAGAGGGTAACTCAAGTAACCTTCTGTTGCTTGGGTGGGTTTAGTGGGTCCGGCGGGCTGGCCTTCTGCCTTCCGCGCCAACCCCACTCCCTGAGTATGCAGATTTGCCTTCATCCCTCTATAAAAAAAGCTCTCCCACCTCGGTGCCTCTGAACATTTTACGCTGTGGCTGGAAAGCTATCTTTCGAATAGTGTTCTGCGCGTTAAAATCGACTCGTGTGTATCCCGTCCGTTTAGTAATAAATCAGGTGTACCACAAGGTAGCAATCTGGGTCCAATGCTATTTATGCTGTTCTTCAACGATGTTACATTGCTGCTAGAATCGAAATGTGTGCTAGTCTACTCTGATGATCTGAAAATTTACTTCGTTGTCAAGACAATAGAAGATTGTTACCGACTACAAGGGCTATTGAATACCTTTGCTGAATGGTGTGAACTGAACAAACGTTAGCGTTGACAAATGCGAGGTGATTACGTTTCATAGACTGAGAACTCCTATCACGTTCGAATATAGCATTGAGGGAAATGCCCTCTAGCCCATCGACCAGGTCAGCGATTTGGGCGTTCTTCTGGACGCAGGACTGACATTCATTCAGCACATTTCTTCTATTTTATCCAAAGCTTCATGTCAATTGGGATTCATCACGCAAGTGTCCCGTGATTTCACAGATCCTCATTGCCTCAAAGCATTTTCTTGTGCATTGGTACGACCACTGGAAAACTCAGCTGTTGGGTGGACTCCTTACCATCTATTGTGGATTGCCAGAATTGAAAGCGTTCAACGAAGATTCATCCGCATAGCGCTAAGAGATCTACCATTGAGAGATTCGCTATATCTTCCTCCGTACGTAGTGCGTTGTCGGCTTCTGGGACTTGATACGCTGCTTCGACGCCGAAATATTTAGCAGGCTTCACTAGTTGCTAAAATATTAATAGGTGAAATTGATGCTTCTGATCTCCTGTCCCGAATCGAATTACGTACCATTGGTAGACAACTGCGATCTTCGTCTTTGCTGATGACCAGATTCCATCGAACGACATACGGATTCCACGAACCGCTTACATCGTGAGTTCGAATTTTCTCTTTAGTAGTCGATCTCTTCGATTTTGGGGAAAATTGTAGATTGTTCATTAGTAGGGTAGAAAGGTCCGGAAGACTAAATTAGTTATCTAAGACATTCATGTAAACTGCTGTCAGATGAATTAAATCTTCTATATAATAAAAATGAGTTGAGGTTTTCTTCCTGACGATTTAACTCGCGAGCGAGTTGACCAATTTGCAAGATTTTTTTTCTAATCGATTCGTTTTGAGATCCGCAAGGTTTGTATCTACAAAAAGTTGTTTAATTTAACGGGGAAATGTAAAAAATCATTTGAATACAATTTTGGGTCAGCTGTTGATGAAAACAAAACAAACGCGCGGAAATTGATCAAGCGTGCGGTGTTGCAAATAGTTCATTGTGACATTTGCAACACAAAGCTGGGTCTCTTTCGCTAGTAAATAATAATACACCCGATTCTTTTTTTACACGGGGGATGCGTTCCGTGTAAAAACCATTTTTAGTTTAAAATTTGAAAATCCGTGTAAAAAGTTTAATGATTTCTCGACGAATCATGCAAAAGGGAGCAACTTTGGAAAAATTTTGTATGGGATTTCTTTGAAGTTGACGAAAATCATAACTAAAAAATGGCTCGTCCGATCTTAACGCGTTGAATTGGTGAAATCTACAACAAAATTTCTGTCATCGTACGTAACCGTTTCCTTTATCTTAAAAATGTCTTTTCGGTGCAAGCTTTCGACAATTTTTGTGTCCGAAAGCCTAGACGAGCTCGGTGGTCTAGTGGCTACATCTTCTGCCTTACAAGCAGGAGGTCGTGGGTTCAATTTCAACCTTCATGGCATAACTAGTACCAAATATTTTCTCCATATTTTCTCCAATATTTTCTCTTTCGCCATGCAAATTTCTGGCGGGCTCATGCTGGCTATTTGCGCATATACGATAGCGCCTGGATGCTGGCAGCGGCGGATAGACAACCAGCCACTGTCAATAATTCATTGGCAGGCTGCCCTCAGAGGTGCCACGCTGCTACTGCCACACCGAAGATGCAGGCCAAAAATTTTTGAATTTTTCTAACCCTACTGACTGAAAACATTTTAACTTCGTAAGCGACGACAGCAGCCTTGACCCCACTAGAACCTTCGCAACTTCCATTCGGCCACAGTTGGTTATAACGGGTAGAAGTAATAGAAGTAAAGAAGAATGAGAAGTGATGAACGGATATTGCTGATACGTCCTATTTAAAAATGGAGCTATTTTGATAATGGATGAACTGGTGAGCATGCTCCAATTTTTTTTTTCGTTTTTTCATTGCTTTTATTTTTGTTTTTTAATTGATCACTAAATACGAACAGGACATCGTTTGCTACTATTGCCGCAGATATTGTGAGAGTCCCAAGTATCCAGATCACGCTTTTGTTAGCAACGGTGGCTCTTTTCGACCTTTTATTCCTTGTACCTGTTATGAACAATTAGTACATCATGTTCCATACACTTCCTGAAGAAACCAAAAAGTGTAACCATTACGAAGCATGAGATATTATCAAATTATTCGTAGTACTACTTGACCAACGCCTCCGGCTTGGTGAGGGGTAGAGGATGATACACACACATTTGTGATATTTTGTTCGTAAAAATAGAACGGAAACCATTTCATATGAATGTATACAAAAATGATAAGCGGAAAGTAAGAAATGAAAAATGAGAAACTAGAAGTGGGAAATGAGGAGTGAGAAGTAAGCCGACCCACTGCTTACTTGAAACTTCTCATTCCTAACTTCGCACTCATCACTTCTTACTACGAGAAAGAAGTAAGAAATGATGAGTGCGAATTGCGAAGTGATCCGCCTCATTTCTCATTCTTTCTATTCACAGTAAAAGTGAGAAGTGCGAAGTGAACAATGAAGAGTGAGAATTAAGTGAGATAACACACTTATCACTTCTCATAAGAAGTTTGAATGAAAAGATGTCTCACTTCTCAATTTCATATCTTTTTTCATTATTTCTGAGAAATGGGAATCGAGAAATAACAAGTGAGAAGTAAGAAATTATATGAGAAAAACGTGAAGTTCTCACATGTCACTCCGCATTTTTCTCTTCTCAAATTTCTCTTCGTACTTCTCGCTTGCCACTGCGAGAATTATGAAATGAGGAGCGAGATGTTAGACGGGCAAGGAAGACATCTCACTTCTTACTCCTCATTTTTCACTGCTTACTTTGTAGTTCTAATTTTTCACAGAGAGAAATAAAAAACCCAGGAGAGAGAAGTAAGTAATCTCTCTTCTTATTTTCCACTTCTCATTGCTCATTTTTTCTCACTTCTCAATTATTAATGACTTTTTTTACATTCACCAAATAATAGGGGAAATTCATTAGATTCTCCCATTGATGACTTGAAAATATTCCGGAATTTTCTCCGGATTATTGTTCGACATTCTGGCTATCTGGCCGGCCCACCGCAGTCGTTAGATTTTTGCACTGTGAACGATGAATGGTCCTGCCAACAGCTGATGCAACTTGTGTTCGTCTCCCCTATGTGTCTTCCTTCTGTAAACAAAGATTGAAAAGCAAATTTCTGGTAAACCAAGCATTTCCTGAGAAAACCATGGTATATGCGACAAGATAGGCGTTCGTCTACCAGATAAGAAAACCGAAATTTGCATATCGCTCTTCCCTTGTATCTGAGCAATCATTGTCTTTATCATACCGTCTTTTACATCTGCGTTGAAGAAGAATACCAAAACTTTATAGCTCCGCCAACTGAGACACATTTCTCGAAACTTGAGAAATTCTGCTCCATGCTCCATCCTAATTCATGCTTTAACCAGCAATCTGGTATCTTCCTCCCCATCAATTATTTTATTATTAATTGAATCTTCCCTCTAATCACGAACAGAACTACCAAAACCAAATTACAATGTTTCCAAACTTTGTGACCTAAATTTGATGAGTTCGCGCGGTTTTCCTGATCCTCTTTCTCGAAGACCATAATCTGCCGCGCTCATCACATCATACTTAAAATCAAATCACTGGCATTCACCTAATTTATCCGCGGACAGCATCAACTGTTGGCAATTAATCAATCCCGCCCGGGCCCCCCAGGCAAACAACCCGAAAGTTGACTCCGAGTGTTGCTGAGAAGCCCAATCCTGCGGAAACCCTCGACCCTCGGCAGCACGGAAAAACAAATATAAAACCCTCATCACGCGCCGTCAAGCCACTTGCGACATTTTTGATGATTCAGCTCGCACACGAAATCTGAACTCGCCACCTAAAACGCAGGTCGGCGGTGGAGAATGGGAAAAAAGGAGGAAAAAATCTGTAGGACCGCACTGGGAGAATTGACACCCGTTGTGGGCTCGACATGGGGATTACAAGTGAACTTTTGGCGCACACAGTTGAAACTTTTTATGCGTCTCGCACGCTTACCTACACTTCCCCTGTTGGCTTCTTCTAAAACATTCGCTACCGATATTCGTCATTCGAAACTGTGTTCTTCGAGACTGCCTACAGTTCACTTCTTATAAATTTCAAATATTCCTTTTTTATACTCCATAACTTGAATGCTATTCCCATTTTATTAATACTATGTGTTTAAGGAATTCAGATATCGACGATCGAAAAAAAATCCTGCCCACCAGTACGAGACGCTCAATATAGCATTACAGTTCAATACAAATTCGTTATACTTTGTAATTCTTAAACTTCTCTAAAATAGCAATTTTACCTTTCAGATCAGTTTGAACTACCGTCGTCGGGGGTGACAATTGGTCAAATGGTGGTGAGAATGGGTCACTGTTTCATCTACATAGAAAGTTTTAAGAATAGATTTCATGTATTTACAGGAAAACTACATAGCGAATAGTTTTGAAAATCCAACGACGTGTAAAATTGCAGCTGATCTCAACAAACGAATAAACATTCGATATTCAATAAAATTTGATTGAATCTTACAAGCAAGCACAGTTCAAATTTATTTCGATTTGAAAGAGCAGTAATATTGATTGAAATTTGCGTTTATTTGCATGCTCCAAATATGAAAATACATTTAAAGTCACAACATATTTTTATCTGTGTAAATTATAAGAGACTTTTTTGAGCGATTTTATTATCCGACCTCCAGACTTTGTCTCAATCAAATATAAAAATTACGGTGATGTTCAAGCAAAATTATATTGTTACCATTTATTTTTGGTACAAAGATTTTTACCTGTCGTCACCCCTTATGTACATACATACATGTATGTTCGTACATAATCAATTGAATTTTCAAGTACAATGTCAAAAACTTTTCACTTAAAATTCAAAGCCTATCAGAGTGATCTATTGGAACCATTTTGCCCTCCTCCCATCTACAATCTGAAAACATTTTTGCACTTTGCACTCCGTTACGGCCAAACACGTGTTTCATTAATCCATCCCCAGTCTGGGTCCCACGCGCTATCGCCTCCGCCACCCACCCGGTATCAGACCTTTAACAAAAACGTGCACCATCCAGCCAGCAACACTGACACAGAACACGTGTTCCGGATGGTTTGCTCTAGAGGCGCATAATGTTGGCCGTACTTTCCGTAGTTTCTCGCTTGGCCCAAAGCACGACGGGCTATGTGTGTCGAGGTTTGTTTGGTTCAATTTTATCACTGAATGAGAGCTCGGCTCGGGAGATATTGTAGAATGAATTGCTCCGGGGGAAATTCCTCTCATTTTTCACCGGCCCACTCAATGTACTGCAGGAGGCGTGAAGCTACGAGGCTTGAAGGCTGTTGATAAATTTATTCACGTTGACGAACTTTGATGGGCCTATATTTTTCTTATAATGATGGTGCTTATTTGCGTAACTTCCGCCAAAATATGCCATTGGGGTTTATTTTTTAGCATCAGATTTGTTTGAGGACCAGGTTGGAAAAGTACCAAATATGGTCGCCATAATGGCTGACTGTTATCTTCTTTGCGAATTCAAGTGCAAGTGGATGTTTGCTTACACTCAACATGCATTGAACGCTGCATCATCCAACACATATTCGAATGTGCTCAGTAAATTAATTTTAAAAAAAGCATACACATATGGACTTAACCTAAACAACTAATATATACACGCTACAGTCAGATAGCCTATACAATTATTCTGATGGGATTCATAATCATTTATTTAGATTGGATCCCCCATTTTGAAGCAACAGTTTAAAGTAATGATTATTCTTATATATTACTATTTATAGCTGTAGGGTAAATGCGGGTGAGATGCTGCGTCGGTATAGATGCCCACTTTAGAGTCCAGTAGATCAGACGATTTATTGGCCGGAATGTATGTGAAAGTGTGTTTTTTTTGTAGCGAAAACAAAAACGTAAATAGTAACTGCTCATTCTTATCAGCCAAAAAGTAAGATGACGGTCACACACTGTTATTTGTGTCGCGGAGGCCCTAAAGTTTCTAACCCTATTTTGAGTACGGTTTTGCGGAAATTTTTACGAATCCACATGTTTATTTCACTTTTGGATCCTCTGAAAAGATTGTAGGATGTGTAGGCAAGCAGTTTATCTTTTGGGTAAAAAAATATAATGATGTGGCATCTATTCCCTACAATCGTTATAGATGCCGCAAAAAATCAGGGTAATATGCCGCACCCACCTACTATCAGCACTTCAATGAGGTATTTTTATTAATCTTGTATAGAAAATCTTGTATAATACGAAAACCAGGAAATTGCAAGGGATTGGGAGGAGAATCCTGCCCACTACAGACATTCTAGGATATTTGTTCCTTTATTTATAACATGCTTCAAAGTTAATGATGCACAAAGAACAATTTTGACTTATTCTGGGCTGTTTGTATTGTTATCATGCGTGCTTACTACTGGAAACATCACAATAATGAGAAAGAAATTAATTTGTAGCCCATTCCATCGTTTTTGATTGTTATTGTTCGTATTGTACCGATCATAAAAAAAATTTACTCCCCCGCTTTTATTTAGTCGCAAAGAAAATAAGCGCCAGATAATCGCCTAAGAAAAACATACCTCTAGAAAAAAGATAGTTTCTAGGCCAACATTTGAGAAGGTCGTAACAGCCAAAATTGATTCCACCTGATTCTTCGCCTACATATCTAGCTATATATGTTTATTTATTTATTACCTGACTAAGGCCGGAGCGGCCTGTGCTGCACATAAAAGTCTTCTCCATTCAGCTCGGTCCACTTCGCACTTCGCCAACCACGCAGTCGTCGGAGGGTCCGCAAATCGTCCTCCACCTGATCGATCCACCTTGCCCGCTGTGCACCTCGCCTTCATGTTCCCGTCGGATCGTTGTCGAGAACCATTTTCACCAGATTACTGTCCAACATTCTGGCTCCGTGCCTGGCCCACCGCAGTCTTCCGATTTTCGCGGTGTGAACGATGGATGGTTCTCCCAACAGCTGATGCAACTCGTGGTTCATTCGCCTCCTCCGTCCGCCATCTGCACTCCACCATAGATGGTACGCAACACTTTCCTTTCTAAAACTCCCAGTGCGTGTTGGTCCTCCACGAGCATAGTCCAGGTCTCGTGTCCGTAGAGAACTACCGGTCTGATAAGGGTTTTGTAGATAGTCAGTTTGGTACGGCGGCAAACTCTATTCGATCGGAGCGTCTTGTGGAGTCCAAAGTACGTACGATTTCCAGCCTATTATTTTTCTATGCGTCTTCAAATTACTCTGCTGGTATCGTTATCGGTATCGTGACGGGTGGCTCACATTGTCCTCTCTTGAGCCTCTTCCTATCATGTACTTCGTTTTCCACGTATTGATGGCTAGTCCAATCCGTTTTTTAATCATAATCTCAACAAAGTCAACTGGTGGAAGGAGGGTTTCTTCCCGACTTCTTTAGCATCGTTTCCTCATTTCTACACTATCTGAGCAACTCCTGTGTAGCACGAACACGATAACTGTCTCAATTCTGGTGGAAGGCTTGTTGTAGAAAACCTAACTATCCATCAGATTCTGTCTTAATCGGAAATTGATCAACCTTTCGACAACCCTAAACATGCAAGACGCCGGCGAAATCGGTCGGTATTTGGAGGCGTAATGCCTGGAATTAGGATGATGACACCCATCTAGAAAGGTTTGGCCAAACAAGGCTTGGTAGACCAGGTCGAGGAACAGAGTTTTGCCAGAGGGATGCTTGATCATAGGAGAGGGCGAAGGACAGTTCGATGGTTCGGAAGGGTTATTTTCATCAGAGAGCCAAGTAATTCCGATGGAACTCGAAAATGTTGACCATCCAACAGCACAAGTCAGACAAAATTTGTTGCAGTAACCTATCCCGAGTAGCACAATTTAGACCAATTTAGTTGCAGTATATATAGGTCTCTAGTTCGCCTTGCGAGCAAAGGTGTTGGATTGCTAATACGGATATGACGAGTTCGATTCTCGGTCCGGTCTAGGATGTTTTTGGGTGGGAAACATTTTCGACTCCCTGGGCATAGTGAATCCACATAAGATACATACTCTCAAAACTCATGTATAACACTCAACTTTTGCTAGTATGTACTTGGTAATAGTAAATAGCTTTGTTTGACATATTGCTCACATTTGGCATTAATTATTAATTTTGATATTGTTTTGCCAGTTTTGCCAGATTCGGAGAAACCTTAGTGCGTTTAAAGTTGCTGAGATTCAAACATAACGAGCTCATTTATAATGTGTAGAGTACATAATATTAGGGCCGCGTATATTTCCATAAAATTGATTTTTTTGGCAAGGAATCGCATACCCAACTTTTCCCAGCTTAGAGTGAATTTTTCGCATGCCGTCGAGGTTGCACTCACCAATGTATGAGAAGCACTCCTATGAAATATTCATACATCACATCACAGTGGAAACTATCGACACTCCAGTAGCGATGCTGTGCTACACAGTTCTAGAAACCAGTCCTGCTCTTTGCTGAACTCCCGGTTGACGATGCTAATCCAACTTCTCGAAGCTGCAGCAAGCAAAGTAAAACTTCTTCTGCAATCCCTGACAGTTTTAGCTTGTGTCGTCAGTTGCAAAGACACGATGAAAGACGAAAACCGAAGGGTGTGCGGGGGCGGATTTATTATTCTGATCCCAGAAGAAACAGCTGATGGTTCTACTTATTTTTACCCACCCACCTTAAGTGTGCATATTGCATACGTTCTCATCCTGCAGACAGGATTCCAGAGTCCATGGGATATTGATTACACATCTCATGTGCCAGAAGAGAGGAATTGGAGCATGTAAATGCTTACGGTTGTTTGATTTTCAGACTTCCCTTGTTTGTCATTTTTTACGGAGGGCATTGTTCTAACAGGGGGTAGAGTCCAGGAAAGAGTTTTTAGATTGAGGGTAAGTCTTAGGGTGAATATGGCTTGTAACATATTGTTATTATTTTTGCAACCCCGTATTATAATACCTGTTCTGTTTATGCTATGTGCTCTAGTGTTGCGTGAGCGATAGAGATACAAGCATTGTATGGAACATGTATGTTTTTGATCGTCATTGCAAAAACATCTATACATTATAGAAACTGCTGTACAAACATTTTTTCTCACTCATATTTAGCGCTTAATGTGGGTGTAACGCTCGTAAAGATATTTTTCTCGGTGATTTTTATTCCATATGCAAAATATTATCACTGTAGCACGAGATTCTACTAGCAATAATGGATTGCAAAGAGGGACGATGCAGAGAAGCGCAAGATATGAAAGAATTCATTTATACGAGTTATCCGTCTTCTTTTCAAATGGCTTTACATTCCAATTGGAACTTTGCCTGCTTTTCACCTTAGTGTTCTGTTGGCATTTCACGATTATTCATTGAAAAGCCTTGCTATATCTGCCATTGCATGATTATTATGCATCTTGTGTGGCAAGCACAA
The DNA here is from genome assembly GCF_024139115.2 of Armigeres subalbatus. Classification (NCBI taxonomy): domain Eukaryota; kingdom Metazoa; phylum Arthropoda; class Insecta; order Diptera; family Culicidae; genus Armigeres; species Armigeres subalbatus. The sequence goes on along the minus strand of NC_085140.1, from coordinate 360,209,132 downwards.
TGGTACACTTGCCAGCCATCCCCTGAATGCTTGCAAGGCTAACTGGAATCCCCAAATGGATTACCAAATAAAAGCATAAATCCTTGGTATCCGTCGCACCAAAAATAGCGGATGTGTAGTATTCAGTGCCGGAAAGGTAGAGTTCAAAATTTTTCATCTACTTATTTTATTATTCTCCTCAGTGTTTTTTTTCTAATTTCGATTGATGATGATCAGGACCATGTCACGTAGAAAATTGAGGATTGGATTTTTATTTTGAAACTAGTTTATTTGTGGACGCAATAGCGCCCGTGGCAAGTGTTTTTTTTTTTTAATTTTTAAGAGTGACAGATTCTTTTTTGCATTTAAAAAAAATCAAAATTTTCATCGTCTGTTGTCTGTAATTTTTTTTATCAAATCTCGGGTACTTATTCAAAAGGACGTATGTGATTTTGTAAACAAAGATTCAAACGTCGATTTGTTCGATCTGATGGCACGCCCACGCAAACCAACACCACCTACAGGTAGCCGAAGCCTCCCCCTATCTGTCCATGGTGATGGTTTGCGTGGGAGGGCAATCAGATCGGACAAATCGGCGTCTGAATCTTTGTTTACAAAATCACATACGTCCTTTTGAATAAGTACCCGAGAAATGCTGTGTCTGAGGTTGTCACAGGTTTTGTTTTCTGCATTTGGTAGTAAAAAAGAATTGAAGTGGCAAATATTTTATTATTTGTGAGAATTTCCCCGCCCGCTGCGTCTGGTTGGCTAGTCACCGGACAGACAAACAGGGCTATTATATATATGATTTATGAAGGTCTGAAATCTAGTGTTGGAGTGAAACATCATAGGACCACAACAGCTGACAAAATAAGTTTACACAAGTGTACACACACACTTGTAGAAAATACAGCTTAACATACAAACGTTGTTTAGATATACATTTTTTAACATAAGCAGACACACTTATGGAGGAGTAGAGAATCTCCTTCGTACAATCAATAATATAATCAAGCCCTCCTTTCCCAGATTGACCCAATAGATAGGGAGAAGAACCCGCCCTTCATCCACGAAATGTTAACAATAGGAAGTTGGCAATCCCACTCTTCCTATCCAAATCGCTTCAATCGGGTGCCCTGACGGTTATTTATAGTGTTTTATAATGTTCATATGATTTTAATGTAAATTAATAATGGAATTCTCTCACCAAATTTCAATTCGTTTGTCCTCGACGAGATCCTTTCTTCAACTCCAGTACGTTTTTGAATGAATTGTTGTCGCTGGATAACTCATTGTTCGTCGATGAATATCCTGGCGGTTAAAATCAGAAGATATGCTTCGTTTTGATTGAAGATTGAAAAACAGAATTCTCGCATCCTGAAAAGATTAGAAGGAAGGCAGTATCAATCTTCCTATATCACATGCGTTTTTGTTTCAAATCAGATCGTACTTCTTAGCAAATTTTAATAACTTCTTTGTTCGGACATCCTCCGGAATATCGAACTTATACTTGGCAACGAAATATTCATGCCCGGCAAGTTGACGGAAGTCAGCATTGACGTAGGTTTCATCATCCATCACGATGCAGCAGGATTTGGTGAACAACTTCGTATAAAGTTTCCGGGCGCCGGTTTTTGCAGTGGTGTTATGCTTTTCATTTCGGTTTGGTGCTTCCAACACATTTCATGGTTTTTGTGCACGTAACCAACCGACACCTTGGACTTGTTAGCAACATTTCGTTTGGAAACTTATTGAGCTGTTCTACCACTCCTGGTCGTTTTACTGTCCATTGGACCGCTTCTACGATCACTCTCTTCTTTCCTTTGAACACTCAGATGCTCCTTGAAGGTTCTTATTACACGAGATACAGTTCAATTTGCAATCCTAAGCGTTTTGCTATCGATCGGTGGGACGCCTTCGGATTTTGATTGTGTAGGTGCACAAATTTTTTTCTTTGGCAATTTTTTGTTCCGACGATATTGATTGTATGAATAACTATGAAACTCTGCAGATGTAAACAATACACTATGAATAAGATTTGCTCAAGTTTTCAGGTTTCTTACTCATACGGTTCAAAAGTTATAGGATATTTTCGGTGTGCCATTTTTATCGAATACACCCTTTATGGTGTGGTGGTTATTACAAGAAATTAACAATAACTATGTCGAAGTGAACTTCGGTAAAGATTCGATGAGTGCGAGAAGATATGCAGAAAGATCGATGAGGTTATTTAATCATCCATAGCTTGTATAGTATGCTTTTTGCAACAATGAAACAAGCGTATTTGAGTGGATTCTACGCAATCTGATATAATTTTTATAACGAACATTAGGAATTTAATAAATGCAGTGAACTCTTCTTTAAAGATATACAATGAATATATTGAAATTTGAAAATATATAAAAAATATTCTCGTAGTTATTTTAATCCATAATGTGTTTTTGAATATACATAGGAAAGCATGTTATAGTGTGTGCGTTATTCGTGCTTTGAAAATTATGTTTTCAGAAAAAAAAATTCCCTGGTAAAAACTACTATTTTGTAGACTATGCTGTTTTTTAAACTACCATGAAGTTTCAGTAAATTTTACCATGGTTTCAGTCAAATTCGCCACTGTTTCAGTTCATGTGACAACATTCCGCATGGCCACAGTTGATTTTTACTGTGCGCATGGTAAAATCAAACGGCTTTGTTATCTGCTGAAAATCGTCGGTGCATATTCTTAAAATAACCCTCGGAATAGTAGTTTCGACCGCAATATTTTTTTGCGTGTAGCAATGTGGATCGAATAACTCAAAAATGTTGTCAACAGATGGAAAATCTAAATTGGTTTTTATCCACGATACAAAAGCGTTACTAAGGTTTGCAAAGTGTTAAAATCATACGAAGTAAACGTAAGTGTTGTAAGCCATTAATGGACCTTCATAAAATTCAACTTGTCGGGGAAATGTATAAACTCGGTTACATTTCAGGATATGCTTAGATCCGTAAACGTTTAATTTGATATAGCAAACCATAAATTTTCAATAGGATCCTCACATTTTGTGAAAAAATGGTACAAATAAAAACATGAAAAATATCGTGATACTTAGAAAACCCCGCTTCATAGCAACGACACAGCAAAATTGACACTCGGGAGCAGCTTAGGTTTACACTCCTACAAAATCTTTACTCTTTCATATGAATTCTGTAAACCTGTTTTTCAGTTAGGGGGAATAACGGCTTTGGCAGGTTTTGTTCTATTATTGTCAGGGGTTTTTTCTGACCGTCTATGCTCAAATTTGTCGTAAACATTCTTTGCATATTAAGGAATATTGTGGCCAAATTTCACCTGCCATAGCCGTCTGTCCCCCTATTTGTTTTGATTCGAAACATATGATCACCAACCGGACTGACAGTGCGTTGCCAGGACTGTTCATATCATGATTAAAAAGTTTAAGTACGCTCACTGATTTTTGCGGATAGCGAAATTTATTTCTGGGCGGATATATTATCTAGTGGTATTCTATAATCCTGTGCACATTTTTTCACCAAGAATTCCGCATGAAATTCATCTAGAAGATTCTCTATTCTACAGGAATTCATCTAAGTGTGTTTTTTTCGGAAAATCCTCACAACCCCTCCTGAGTATACATGGCCGGCATAATAAAGTGCCCACTTGCCGTTTTTCATACAAAATGGTCAACTTTGGAGCTCTAGATCTCGGGTTCCCGTGAACCGATTTGGCTGAAAATTTTACCAGAGCTCAGATATAACTTGAATTTTAACATATCTAAGTTTCGACCATATTGATTCACAGGTTAAAAAATTATTGCGGTATTACCAAAGTGAATTTTTGGCAAAAATTTATTTTTAAATATCTTGAATTCTATAGGTTGTAGACTGATGACATATTCAGCAAAAACGCGTATTTTGCCAATACAAAAGTTTGCTATATATACCTGTACACTTAGAGATGTAGTTTTCGAGGTATTTGAAAAACAATTTTTGCCAAAAAATTCACGTTGGTATTACCGCAATAATTTTTAACCCTGTGAGTCAATATGCTCGAAACATAGATATGTTAAAATTCAAGTTATATCTGAGCTCTGGTAAAATTTTCAGCCAAATCGGTTCACGGGAACCCAAGATCTAGAGCTCCAAAGTTGACCATTTTGTATGAAAAACGGCAAGTGGGCACTTTATTATGCCGGCCAGTGTACTCCAAAAGCAGTTTCTCCTGGAGATCGTCCGTAAATTCATCTAGGAAAGTCCTAAAAATCATCTAGAAATTCATGCTGGAAATCCTCTAGGAGTTCCTTCCTAATTCTTCAAGAGTCCAACATGGAAAACAATTTTTAAATCTCAATGAAAAATTCACCAGGAAAATTTTCCAAAAATTTCCTCTGAAAATTCTCTAGGAGTTCCAAATAAAGTTTCTTCGGTTCTCCATAGAATTCGTTCCAAACTCCTACAGAAATAACTAAAAATAGTCCTCAAGAATTTCAACCAGAATTCCTACGATTCCCCGAAAACTCCAGAAAAACGCCAGGAATTCTTCCACCTTTTTCTTCGGAAATTCTTCCTTAAATTCCTTAAAGAAATCATTAAGCAATTTCTCTGGAAGTTGCTTCAAGAATTCCTCCGGTAGCTTGTTCAGGAATTTGCTCAAAGTTTGCTACAGGAATTCCTCCGCAAGTTTCATACATAACTACCTCCGGAAATTGCTTTAGGCATTCCTCATAAAGTTCATCCTCGGAAGATCGTTCAGGAACTCCTCCAGAAGTTCGTTCAGGAATTCCCTTCGAAGTTCGTTCTGGATTTCCTTTAGAATTTGCTTCAGGAATTCATCACTTGCAAGCATAAATGATTTGTTTTCTCATCGGTTTCGATATGTGATGTCAAAGCTGCTGTGGTAGAGCGCCGGATTGAATGACTTGCCCATCAGTTTTGGCTTGTGACGTGATAAGTGATTTGTTTTCTCATCGGTTTGACTTAATCGAGCTAAGATGTCGAAAGAACTCTGGAGTAGCTCCGAAGCAAATGATTCGTATTCTCATCGGTTTTCACTTGTAATGTCGAAGGTTCCAGATTGAATGATTTGTTGATCTTATCGGTTTCGAGTTTAAATGTTTTGTTTTCGGAATAAATGATTTCTTCTCTCATCGGTTTTCTGCTTGTATTGTCGAAGGTACTCTTGAAGTGTATCGGATTGTTGCAGCTTTCGATGGTAAATGTTGTGTAGGGCTGATTTTTCGTGTAAAAAAAGGTTAATGCTGTGGACCAGAAGAACGCAACGATTCAAATTTGAGTTAGGATGTATTTATTTATCATCAGACTAAGGCCGGAGTGGCCTGTGCTGCACATAAAAGACATCTCCATTCAGCTCGGTTCATGGCTGCACTTCGCCAACCACGCAGTCTGCGGAGGGTCCGCAAGTCGTCCTCCACCTGATCGATCCACCTTGCCCGCTGTGCACCTCGCCTTCTTGTTCCCGTCGGATCGTTGTCGAGAACCGTTTTCGCGGTGTGAACGATGGATGGTTCTCCCAACAGCTGATGCAACTCGTGGTTCATTCGCCTCCTCCACGTACCGTCCGCCATCTGCACCCCACCATAGATGGTACGCAACACTTTCCTTTCAAAAACTCCCAGTGCGCGTTGGTCCTCCACGAGCATCGTCCAGGTCTCGTGTCCGTAGAGAACTACCGGTCTTATAAGCGTTTTGTAGATAGTCAGTTTGGTACGGGGGCGAACTCTATTCGATCGGAGCGTCTTACGGAGTCCAAAGTACGTACGATTTCCAGCCACTATGCGTCTCCGAATTTCTCTGCTGGTATCGTTATCGGCGGTCACCAGTGAGCCCAAATACACGAATTCTTCAACCACCTCGATTTCGTCACCACCGATAGAAACTCGTGGTGGGTGGCTCACATTGACCTCTCATGAGCCTCTTCCTATCATGTACTTCGTCTTCGACGTGTTGATGACTAGTCCAATCCGTTTAGCTTCGCTTTTCAGTCTGATGAAGGCTTCCTCCATCCTCTCAAAGTTACGTGCCATGATATCAATGTCGTCGGCGAAACCAAATAACTGGACGGACTTCGTGAAAATCGTACCACTCGTGTCAATCCCTGCCCTTCGTATTACTCCCTCCAAAGCGATGTTGAATAGCAGACACGAAAGACCATCACCTTGCCGTAACCCTCTACGGGTTTCGAAGGGACTCGAGAATGCCCTGAAAATCGAACTACGCACATCACCCGATCCATCGTCGCCTTGATCAACCATATCAGTTTATCCGGTAATCCGTTTTCGTGCATTAGCTGCCATAGCTGGTCCCGATCGATTGTATCATATGCGGCTTTGAAGTCGATAAATAGATGATGTGTGGGCACGTTGTATTCGCGGCATTTCTGCAATACCTGACGTATGGCGAACACCTGGTCTGTGGTAGAGCGTTCACCCATAAATCCCGTCTGGTACTGCCCCACGAACTCTCTTGCAATTGGTGTTAGTCGACGGCATAAAATTTGGGAGAGTACCTTGTAGGCGACGTTCAGCAATGTGATTGCGCAGTAGTTGTTACAATCCAGCTTATCGCCCTTTTTGTAGATGGGACACGACACCTTCCATCCACTCCTGCGGCAGAACCTCATCCTCCCAAACCTTGGTAATCACCCAATGCAGCGCTCTAGCCAGTGCTTCACCACCGTGTTTAAACAGCTCTCCTGGTAGTTGGTCAACTCCAGGGGCTTTGTTGTTTTTCAGCCGGCCGATCTCCTCCTGGATTTCCTGGAGATTCGGAGCCGGAAGTCGCATGTCCTGCGCGCGTGCTCCTAGGTTCATTACCATACCGCCACCGTTGTCTGCCATATCGCCATTCAGGTGCTCTTCGTAGTGCTGGCGCCACCTTTGGATCACCTCACGCTCGTTCGTAAGAAGGTTCCCGTTTATGTCCTTACACATATCGGGCTGTGGCACGTGGCCCTTACGTGAACGGTTCAACTTCTCATAGAACTTTCGTGCGTTATTAGCGCGGTACAGTTCCTCCGTCTCTTCACGGTCTCGATCTTCCTGCTGGCGCATTTTCCTCCGGAAAATCGAGTTTTATCTGTTCCGCGCCTGTTTGTATCGTGCCTCGTTCGCCCTCGTGCGGTGTTGCAGCAATCTCGCCCATGCTGCATTCTTCTCCTCAACTAACTGCTCACATTCGCCGTCATACCAGTCGTTTCTCTGATCCGGAGCCACCGTGCCTAGTGCAGCGGTTGCAGTGCTTCCAATGGCGGATCGAATATCTCTCCAGCCATCTTCAAGAGATGCTGCGCCTAGCTGCTCTTCCGTTGGGAGTGCCACTTCCAGCTGCTGCGGGCTAGTCTTGGGCTAGTCTACCGTCTTGTAGCCGCCCAATGTTAAGCCGCGGCGGACGACTCCGACGCGTGTTGATCACCGTCGAGAGTTTTGAGCGCAGACATACTGCGACGAGGTAGTGGTCGGATTCAATATTCGCACTGCGGTAAGTGCGTACGTTCGTGATGTCGGAGAAGAATTTACCGTCGATTAGAACGTGGTCGATTTGGTTTTCCGTTACTTGATTAGGTGATTTCCATGTGGCCTTGTGGATATTCTTACGGGGAAGAAAGTGCTTCGGACTACCATTCCGCGGGAGGCTGCAAAGTTTATGCATCGTTGGCCGTTGTCGTTCGATACGGTATGCAGACTATCCGGTCCGATGACCGGTCTATACATTTCCTCCCTTCCTATCTGAGCGTTCATGTCACCGATGACGATTTTGACGTCCCGCAGTGGGCATCCATCGTATGTCTGCTCCAGCTGCGCATAGAACGCTTCTTTCTCGTCGTCGGATCTCCCTTCGTGTGGGCAGTGCACATTGATGATGCTATAGTTGAAGAAACGGCCTTTTATCCTCAGCTTGCACATCCTTGCGTTGATTGGCTGCCACCCAATCACGCGTTGGCGCATCTTTCCCAGCACTATAAAGCCGGTTCCCAGCTCGTTGGTGGTGCCACAGCTTTGGTAGAAGGTAGCCGCTCGATGCCCGCTTTTCCACACTTTCTGTCCTGTCCAGCAGATTTCCTGCAGCGCTACGACATCGAAGTTGCGGGGATGTAATTCATCGTAGATTATCCTGTCGCAACCTGCGAAGCCTAGCGACTTGCAGTTCCATGTTCCAAGCTTCCAATCGTGATCCTTTATTCGTCGCCTAGGTCGTTGCCGATTGTATCGAGTCGTATTATCTTCTATGTCGTTCGTAATAGTTGTTTTTTAAAGGCGGCTTATTGGGCCTGCGCAAACCTCCTGTCTCGTCGGAGGGCCGTCGTGTCAGGTCTGTTTAGCGTCCCACCTAACACCAGGACTTGAGCTTGTGCGCTTTGAGCGGCACACGGTCGCTTTGGCGGAGCCTACTTGCGGATACATGCAGCTTTTTATAGAAGTTCAACAGAGCCCACTGTCAAACCCCACCACATCCTAGGCAGGCGCCACAACTCGCAGATGGCCTGGGGAGGGATCATCAAGCCCTTGGACATAGTCCCTGCCGCCCGAAAAGTTAGGATGTATTTGAAAATGGGAATTGAGTGCGGATATTGGATTGTTAAATAAGACTTGGCTGTAATTAAAACAAATGAGATGTAAACAGTTGTTTATGGAAATCAAAAGTCAGCGGTTTTTTTTATCTTTTTGGTGAGAGAAGAAGGGAAATGTGAGGGTGAGATATATTAGAAAATAGGTAATCTACTTGCAGCGTGCATTGATGACATATATGCAAATATCATTCGTATAACGGTTTGGTTGCCAACATTGACTAGTGAATGGCAGGCCATGACTTTGCCTCTTTCCTAGTCGGGCAACGAACAGAGTTGCACGCTCGATAAGACAGCACAACAGCGATCACACAAACGGTTAGCTCGTTCGGCGGAATTGGGTCAAACAGGAACCAACCTTATATGGCGCTTATATGGTCCAATGTACAATTTTCTTTACAACTTTTTATCGCGACGGTCAATCGTCATTAAATTTAATAGCGATAAACAAGGCTGTACTCTCTGTCGAATTAAACTTGTTCGGTTAAGAATTACGATCTGACAAGTTGTCTTATGTTTTTCTTAGCCTTACAGCACACACACATTAACACACATTTACACACACACACATACACTAAAAATCGGTACCAAACTTGTACAGTCTAATTTATTGCACATTCTTGCCAAAAAATTGCGTTGCTGCAGGGAACAATCAGATTCCATGTCATCGCGCCACATTGCATAACTCGACAAGCCATAAAGCGATTGACGAGGCTTTGGGACAAAAGGACGAAGGACAAAAGATCGAAGAGACAAAAAGTCGAAGGGACACAAGGCTGAATGGACAAAAGGTCGACGAGACAAAACGTCGAAGGGACAAAAAGTCAAAGGGACAAAAGGTCGAATGCAAAAATATTAAAAATCTGCAATTCTAAAGACATGAAAGAGACAAAATATACGACATGTTTGGAAACATGCTTCAAATGCAAAATCTAGCTAGCTTTCCAGAGATTTCTCCTTCTTTTTTCATGGGCAGTTCTTTAATTATTTTACAGTGGGCATGCAGCAGCCACCGGGCGAGCATTGTGTGATTTTTATCAGTTCTCGGTACGGTGAAGCTGAATAATTAGTACAACTCGTTAGATTATGCACTTGTAACACGTGCCGCTTATGTCAAAAGATGCACGATTCTCCAGAAACAGAAACACGGCGAGCATTGCGTGGAGTGTGCGAGTACATGTTTGAGTGAAACACGGTGTTAGTTTTGGTATATTTATATCAGTGTCGTACAATGAACTATTTCGCCGCTACCCAACGCGACATCTCATACATTACCTTCCCAACTAATCCAAATTACCTTTCCAATGTCGAGCATGGAAGATTATCAGTATCTTGTTTAAATGAGTGTCAAATTAATTTTCCACTCCTCATCCTGTATTAGATTCGGATGATATTGGTTTTAATTCAACGTGACACCGTTATTGATTGTGACTTTTAAAAAAATCATCCAAAAATATAGACCAAACATAGTAGGAATGGCCTTTTAATTCCAAGCTGTGCATAAAACACAATAAATTGCAAATTAGATGGCGATTCAGCCGTACGAACAATAACAGTTAACAGCGATGTCTCTAAGCCAAATTACCATTTTTACATTCGTATATCATAAGGCTAACACGATGATACATTCATGCCCAGAGAAATCAAGAAATTTTCTTAGACCGGAGCGGGAATCGAACCCATCTACCTTCAGCATGGTCTTGATTTGTAGCCGGGCAGTTGACCGCACGACTATGGAAGGTCCCAATCCTAACCCTATTTGGCCTATTGTTACCTCCGATGACGGTACTTAAATAATAGTTTTGCTATGTTTAATTTTCAAGACTATGGCTTTTCAATTTTAATCAATTTTGTAATTTCGATTCTTTGTCCTTTCAACCTTTTGTCCATACGACCTTTTATCCTTCAACCTTTTGTCTTTCGATCTATTGTCATAGATTCATACTATTTGAACACTTACCCAAGCCAATTCAGCAAAATGTAATAATTTAACTACTGTCCGGATGCTGGTTTTTCATTATAGCACCCGAATGAGTTTTATAATGGATCTTATATAAAACATTTGAGTTCCATAATGTTCATTAAAGCACCCATTTCGTTGGTATATAGAAGTAGGCTGTTTTATTACTCAATAAAGAACTGTAAACCAGGTAGGGTCGGTGTACCGTGGTATTAGTGGTATTAGGTCCGAATTGTTTGAAATATATTTCCTGCTAACTTCTGTTCCTATAAAAGTGAATCCCATTTGTTTTCTTAAAGGTTTCACTATTATAGGAACGCCTCACTATTATTGGTGCCAGGAAGCCAAAAAGTTAAGGAAAAATTATGTTTTTCGATGTTTTTTTTTGCCTAAATGTATACAATGTTTGACGTGAATCATCAATAATGTATGCAAGTAGTAAGCAATCTTGTTAGGAAGACGACCATTTCAGCGTAGAATAGCGTAAATTTGCGCATTTCGAGTTTTACGCGCTGTTTACTTTTCATTATTTTTTTCCGTGTAAGCAAGTGCTATGCAATTAATTAATTTGTAAAAATCAAAATGCACTAAATCCTGGCATAGTCACCCTATTATGCTCAAAAATTGCAAAAAAAAACTCATTAAAGCAGTCATTTGGGGGCTATAATGGAAAACCAGCATTAGAACTGTAGTTACAGGATTACATTTTGCACAATTAGCTGGATTTTACAATTAGTAATAAATGAAATAGTTTGATGGATATGACATAAAAATTCTCCAAAGGCAGGTTTATCTATTGCTTTATGGTCTGTCAACCATGCAATGTGACACGATAACATGGAATCTGTTTGTTTTCCGCAGCAACATGATTTTTGGCACGAATAATCATGTGAAGTAATCAGACTTTACCATTTTGGTGAAACTCGTTGTAAAACTCGATTTTTTCAGCACTCGTATTATTTATCTAACTTGTCCAGCCTCGCTGGATAAACATACAACAAAAACGGTTATCAGCGTGGGGTTGAAACTCTTTTGCACTGCGTAATAGACGCATAATTTAGATTTCAAAATTTTATTTTTGATGTTTCGTTTTATTCATAGTATTAGCCGTTTTTAAATAAATTACTTCTAGAATTTTTGAGAAGATTTTTAAAATTTTCTTCCTATCCTTTCAAGTGGTAATTTTTCGAATGGCGACATTCTGATTCTTCTTTTTCTTGCAACACCAAATCGCCAAATAAATATCTTTTTTTTTTTGTATACAAATAATGTTGTAACAAACTTTAGCGTATATTGTGATCAGCAATTGCACAAAAGAAACCTTTGCAAAACTTGGTCTAATGAGAAGCAACAGCTTAAATCATGCTAATTCAGTTGCTCTTCAAAGTTCTCCATAATCCCAAGTAGAAAAAACGAAGAGCGGCTAACATATTCATTAGTCGATGCTCTCGCAGACGACTTTCATCGGTAGTTCCAGACAGGAAGTCTTTCAGGAGCGGTACTTTTCCTCTACTTGAATTTCAACAACGTTGCAATAAGCAAAGCAGAGTCCCACATGCATACTAGACGACTGATGATGCCTGGCTGGTGCCAGGATGTTTCACATATTTAAAATACAGTCACAGATGACTGAGGAGTGGATCCACTTCGGGGATGAAGTGACATTCATCGAGAATGAAGCATCAGTTGCCGTGGCACTACCGTTCGTTTTACATTGCTAGTTTAGATTTTTTTTTTTTCCTTTTTGTTGTTTACAGCGAGGTTTACAGATATCAAAGGTATTCAGAAATGCTTGTTAACTGCATTGTGACTTGATTTCTGCCGAAGTCATGTACTACTAGTTGGAAAGGATGATGCCTCAGATGACAAATTATTGTATTGTATTGAGTTATACAACTGGTAAAGTAGTTATGTGTTATTTGGTCTCATGATTTAAGACAAGATCAAAAAATTTCATTCTGTTTTCATTTGTTGAGTGTTGCGCTTCAGCTTTTTCTTTCTTACTTATTCCTTCTGCTTCCTCCTTTCGACCGTCCTTTTACCTTCTTCCCCCTTTCTTCTTCATTCTTTCCTTTTTTCCTTTTTCCCTTTTCCCTCAAAAAAATTGTACCGAAAGGCTATCATTTCACTCCAAAATCGAACTTTTTATAGAAGTCTTGAAGACCCATGATGTTATATACCAATTGACTCAGCTCGTCGAGCTGAACAAATGTCTGTCTGTCCGTGTGTATGTGTGTGTGCACACGAAAACCGAAAAACATTAGCCACTTTTTCATATACACACTTAGCTCATTTTACAGTATTCTGTAAATTTTACCGAAATCTCAACTCAAATTTACAGATTTTTTGTAATTTTTTCCATTGCTCAACTGTCAAAATCACCGAAAATCAGTAAAATAATTTACCGAACAGTTCAGCGGTTGAGATTTCGGTAAAATTTTACCGAAGTCGGCGATTTATTTTAAGTGTGTAGTAATTCTTAACCGATTTTCTCGCAACAAGTTGCATTCGACAGGGGACAAAGCCTTGTTGATCACTATTGAATTTTACAACGATCGACCATTGCGTTTAAAAGTTATTAAGAAAATGGAATCTAACTATTTAAGCGCCATATAAGGTTGGTGTCAAGGCTAAATGTGAGAAAGGCAGTATCACCACTCGGTGAATTAAGTTGGTTTTTATACTTATCCTCTCTTCCTTGTATACATCATAGCATCTGACAAGGAATAATAGTTCAATTTGTTAAATGATAGTTCAAAATTGCTTATCAAATTCAACCTCTAGTAGTCAATATTTTTATAGTTCTGATCTCCATGTCTCCAGTAGCCTTGCAAGCGAAGGCGTAGTGTATCCATTGTAGATTCCATATAACATGCATACTCATACAAAAGCTTTTAATTAATAACTGAGAAAATGCTAATAGAATACTAAGTTGAAAAGTAATCCAAGATCCAGTTAGAATGTAAAGCCATTGAAGAAGCTGAAGCGGATCCTTTAAAACTCCTCAAAAGTGGGAGTAATTCCAGCATAAGGAAAGGTCAAGGCAGTGCAAAACAAGTATTGTAGAATTATCTTATTTAGCTGGAGATTATGGTAGATAAACACAAAAAAAGGATGGAGTGAATCAACACAAGATTACTGCAAGATGAAAAACACGACAACATAGTACCGACCCGTAACCGTCAGCCGTAATGATGAGGCGTCTTCCGTTCAAAAAGCAACCATTTCTATTTAATTAGGTTCCAAACAAAGAGAAACTTTCCGGAGAAAAGGTCAATCAGTCCGACGATGCGATGCTTGAAATAATTATCACGGTGACCGAACGGAAATACCTCCAGAGCCATCATCCCGGCTCCTTAAGACCCAGCACCGGGATCAACCCTGAAGGCGTTCATACTTGAAATTAGCTGCGGAAAAAGGTGCCACAGTCCCATCACCCTTCAGAAAGGATACGATGCTAAATTAAACGGAAATCTTGTTAACCATCGTCGGAGAGAAAGTTAAATTACGTTTCGCAAGCGCTGGCTCGGTTCTAATGGAGTGCGTGCTTCTGTAGGCAAACCGGACACGAAGATACGGTCATGCTAATGTGTTATGCTCTGCCGGAAACGGCGAAAGCGTACGAAAACGCCTGACAAGGGCGAAAAAACATGGAAGTGGAGCTTAACAGCAATCAACGAAACTCCTCTACGCTTCCCGATACTCGAGCGCAAGAGTGGCTCTCGTTCGAGTTCGATTATTCACAATGGCAAAGATTCATCTAAGACGATAGCGAATCAGACTTGGTCGAATCGGCGGTCAATGGGTTGTATGAATAGAGTGCAATGGTGTCGGGAGGGGAGGGGGCGCTAGATAGCAAAGCGAAGCTCAGTAAGTATCGACAAGCACTAAGATGATTATGAAAGGATCTTAGTGGAGCAGCTGTTGTTCGGACCGTATAGAGCTATATATGGCGCAAGGCATCGGCACAAAGTGGGACGTATACCATGACGGGATAATAAGAATAGGTTTTGTGTCGGGTAGATAATTATTATTCTAGAATTAAGCTCCATTGTGAAAGGATTAATATGTAATCTTCGAAGATTGTTCGCAAAACGATGTAGCGAATAAGATTGGCATATTCATAGCAAGGAAACCAATTAATTGAGTTGTATGAAGATTGAACACGAAAAAATCTGTACACATTACTATTCATTTATTCTCTAGAATCAAGATCAAAAATTCCAAATATTTCGTTCAGAATGTATCGAATGACAGTTCACAGATGAAAGATAACAATGAACACATCATGAATCAAACACGGTAGCTCGAAATGTCTACAAAAATATACGACGCTTCTGTACAACGCGATCTTCCTAAATGAAGCGACTCCTCAAACGAAAGCCCTTTCCATCACGCACTTTGTCGGTAATGAGCTTTCGACTAAAAACCTTCAAAATCATGTCTTTGGAAGTGTATTTATATGAATGACCATGAATTTTCTGTTCATTATATTGTTCATCATATGAACTACAGCCAAGATATCTTTGCATGATATGAAATTTCGCTAAATTATTAAAAAAAACTGGAGGTTATAGGGCTACCACTGACTGCTACCTAATATGCCGGAGGTTGTGGATTCAATCCTAGGTCCGTCTCATTTCATCATTCTTTGTATTTTTCCATATATGTCTCATGTTCCAGCAATCGCTAGAACAAGAAATAGGCTTTCATACCGTTTCCATCTTCTATCATATATAACTGTAACTTGCCTAATTCTAGCAGGTAACTTTAAGAATTCTAATTGGATGCCGAAAAAACTCGTTTCGGCATCCAATTAGAATATTTCATTACTACCACATTGGCAATCCGTTAACCAAGATGAACCTCTGCCAAAGAACCTAATCCCCAAATTCCAATAAAAATTCGGTATGAGCTCGTGGCAAGTGCAGAGGTGTTCTCGGCTTGCAGTGGGCGAGTGATTGCATCATCAATTCCTTTCTATCCCCGATAGACCGTGAGGGCGTAGCCAGTGCTGTTTTCGACCATTTAAAATACTAGAGTTCTCGGACTGTGCACATTGAGGTTGAAGAGCAAAATCCCATGTTTCCATCCATTGGTTCACTTTGTTATTGTGATAGTTCTAGTCAATCACATAATAGCAACTACGAAATGCACGGTTATCATGCTCATGCTCATTTTATCTTATCAATTCAAACAGGTCGAAACATCTTTTCATAATGGTTTAGTGTATACCAATCGACTATCTGGTGACTGCGTTGGGCCGGACACGTAAACAAAATATTATTTATTATTATTAAGATTATAATTCGAAGGGTAGGTACAAGAAGGCGAGTTAGCATGGATCAGGTGAAAAACGTTTTGCGACCTCTATTCACATTATTTACATTTTCACATCCTGCATAGGTCACTTTCGCCTTAGGCTTGTAAAAACTTTTTTAAACTCTGCTTAAACTTTTTTTTTTCTCTCAAAATAACATTTCGGAATAAGAAATGTTATGACGTAGGACTATGTCTGTGTTTGCTATATCGGTCTACACTTTGCGATTGCGAAAATTTAAGAATTTAATATCGAAAATCTAAATCTAATACTAAATTTTGAGTTCCAATTATTTATCTTCGATAATTGTACATCGATTCGTGCAACGCAAGCACAAACATCGGAGGAGGTTTTGGGTTCAATCTCAGGCCCGTTCCATTCTTCCTACGTTGTATCTTTTCATATATTTCTCATGTTCTAGCAATCGCTAGAACTGGTAAATGGGCTTTCACACCGTTTCCATCTTCTATCGTATACCTAAAACTTGACTAGTTCTATCAGGTACTGTTAGAAATCGAAATGAGCGGAAAATCTCATTTCGGCATCCAATTAAATCCACCCTTTAATTATTATTACCACATTGGCTGGCAACCCGTCTACCAAGACGAATCTTTGCCATAGAACCTTAACCTCCAGATTCCATGAAAATTCCGCATGAACTCGTGACGAGTGCAGAGGTGGTCTCGGCTTGAAGTGGGCGACCTTCCCATCCCCGATAGACCGTGAAGACGTGGCCAGCGCCGTTATCGACCATTCAAAATATAGTAGAGCTCTCGGACTGTGCACATTGAGGTTGGAGAGCAAATCCCATGCTTCCGTCCATTGGTTCCCTGTGCAATTGCGATTATTATGGTCAATCACGATGTAGCAACTACGAAATGCACGGTCAAATTAAAAAAAATCTCAAGATTTCGTGGAAAACGGTCGCAATGGAGCACAGTCGGCATCGATGGTACTCGTCGGGAAGGTTCAACGATGACATCAATTCAACCTCAACGATGAACTCTACTGCTGTTTAGCGATAAATCATCATGTGGACGGCCAGCAGTAGCACTCAAGTGCAATTTTCTCGTGAGTTTCGGAATAATGAATGACAGTTGTTGAGTTAGTGATTAGAAAAACGCGCGATTGAAAGTTTGTTAATTTTGTAGTAAATCATCAAGTGGTGGACTGAAGTTTCCTCGCAGGCTAAGGTATAAATCAATTCTTTTCAGCACCACCATTTTGCACAAAAGAAAATTTGATTTGCCATATTTGAATTTCACGCTCAAGGTAAATTTACTTGCAAAATTGAGACAGACAGGTTTTTGATAGCGGCGTAAGTCGGCGGGAATCAATTTCGTGCACTAGAAATGTTCCTTAATTTATCCGGATGTTCCTTCAGAAAATCCTCTTCAAGTTCCTCCAGGAATTCCTTCGAAAGTTCTGCGGAAGATCCTCCTGGAATTCCTCCGTAAGTTCTTCCAAGAATGCCGTCGGAAGTTCCTCCAGAGATTACTCCGTAATTTTTTCCAGGAATTCCTCAGCAATTCCTCCGCAAATTCCCTCAGGAATTCCTCCGCGGGTTCCTCCAGGAATCCCTCCGAAAGATCCTCCAGTAATTCTTCCGGAAGTTCCTCCAGGAATTCCTCCAGAAGTTCCTCCAAGAAATCCTCTGGAAGTTTTAACAAGAGCTCCTACAAAAGTTCCTCCGGGTATTCCTCAGCAAGTTCCTCCAGGAATGCCTCCCTAAGTACCTCCAGGAAGTCCTCCAGAAGCTCTTCCAGGAATTCCTCCGGAAGTTCCTCCAGAATGTCTTCCGGAAGTTCCTCCAGAAATACCTTCAAAAGTTCTTCCACAAATTCCTCCGGAAGTTCCTCCAAGAATTTCTCCGGAAATTCTTCCAGGAATTTCTCTGGAAGTTACTCCAAAAATTCGACTAGGACTCATAGGACCTTGGTGATTTCTTCAGTAATTCACTTAAGAATTCTCTGAGAAATTTCCACGTCTCCTATACTAGATCTTACACCAGAAAAACTTTCAGAAATTCCCATGTAAACTCCTCCCGACATTCTTTCTGGAGTTACTACAGAAATTCCATCAAAATCTCTTCATTCAAGGCCTTTCCATAAATTCCCTTTGAATTAATTCAGAAACCCACGTGGAAGCCCTTGATGGCCAAGGAACCCTCGACATTCGTTGAGAAATTCGTCTGCCAAATTCATCTGGTCCAGATATTCCTCCGAAAATTTCATCAAAACTCTTCCGGAATTACCTCCAAAATTCCCCCGATAATTCCTGTGGAAACTACTTAAGGAATTCTCTCGGAAACACCTGCCGCAATTCTTAAAATTTCTGCCGGTACTTCCCCTGAAATTTCATTAAAGAAAAAACCCTGATTAATCCACCTAGCGGTGATATTGCCTTTCTCGTTCGTTCAAAAGGGTTCAGAAATATATAAGAAAAGTATAAAATAAAACTAATAAGTGGATTGGTCCTATTTTTCATATTTCACCCCAGTTTTCGCTCACCAATTTAAAAATCTTTATTTCTCGGAAACTAGTTGTTGGAAACAGTAAAGGTTCAAGTGTCAAGAAAACTGGGTGTCACACCCTATAAAGCTGTAACGTATACTTAATATACAAGAAAAGCAGAAATATATTTTTGCCATAACTTTTGATCCCATAGTCCGATATGGCCAATTTTCAATAGGAAACAATGGAATAGAATTCTACGTCGAATGCAAGTTTTCGTTGTTTTGATCAATTAGTCCACCAGGTCAACTAAGCTCGATACAAATTTGACAGCAGCAATTTTTGTCCATACAGCCTTGGGCCTTCTTGGATATTTTGCACCTCATTCATACCCAAACCTGATATTCTACGCTTGAGCTGAGCTTGAGCTTGATTGACTGCTCGTAGTTGCTACTCCATTATGACCAGATCAGCTGTTCTTGCACAGGGAACCAACAGATGTTTGCTTGGACTAGCACACATTTTCAATGTACAAGTACTGGTGATCTCATATGTTAGGTCATACTGGCGCCTGCCACGTCAAAATGCAAGTCAATGTAGGGAAGGGAGAGGAAATGATGATGCAATCACTCGCCCACTGCAACCCGAATATACCTCTGCACTTGCCACGAGTTCATGCGGAATTTGTTGAAATTTTTGGTTAGGTTCGAGAGGCAGCGGTCCGGCTTGGTTAACGAGCTGCCAATGTGATAGATAGAGAAGGCAACTGATGGAATTTTTAATTGGATGTAGGAAACGTGCTCAATAGTTCATTTCCAATTCTAGCAGATTACTGTTAGAATACTCAAGTTGAAGGTAGAGGAATAGTAATGGAAACGGTATGGAAGTCCATTTCCAGTTCTAGCGATTGCTAGAACATGAGAAATATAGAGAAAGATACAAAGTAGGAGAATGGGACGGACCTGGGATTGAACCCACGACCTCCTGCGTATGAGGCAGAAGCAGTAGCCATATGACTACCAAGCCCGCTATACCCAAACCTGATATTCTACGTACTTCAAACTGTTCTGGATCCTCCGCATATATTTTGCCACTTATTTATACACAAACCAGATGTTCTACACACTTAGAATATTTTACAGAGAACGGTAATTTTTTACTGAAACTTTCAACAGCTGAAAGAACGATAATCAGTTCGGTAAACGAAACAAATTATTACAGATCTTTCGGTAATTTTAATTTGTTATGATCTGTCAAAAATTGCCGTACAGTTCGGTAACAATTCATTCAGAATTACCGAACGCTTCGGAAATTTTTGTTCTGATGTTTTTGATGTTATTTAAAGTTTTCATTGATTGTGATCAAACAAAAGACAATAGCGGATTTGAAAGATTGTTTTTATTTATTTTATTCTTAGTTTTTACCGTCGAATATAAATACACAACTGAAAAAATCGGTCTTCAGAGTTCAGTAGGATGCTTTCAAACACCTTTTACACCATTTTTACTGCTTTCGGAAACTTCGGAAAGAATTTGCAATTATCACTGAATCGCTGTTCATTATCCTTGCAGAAAGCACCATTGGAAAACTAAACTGAAATGAGATTTGATTACCATGGACATTTAATTGCTTACATGATTTTTTACTTTTTTTTTACCTTGAACTCTAATATCTAAGCCGTTTCTCGATGGATTATCAATTTTTTTGGACCATTCGATCAAGGATGAGTCAACGCTTCTTTGTATTTATTTGAAAAAAAAACTGATTTTTAACTATTTATTATCGAATTAGGTCAACCAACCAATCACGTACATGCATCACTAGCACAGACATCAACAATCAATCACTTGCGGGTTTGGATCTAATCCTCAGTTTGAACAAGGTTTCATGCAGAGCAGACGCATCAAAGCGATCGCAGCGGAGCGGACACAGCATCACGGAGGCGCTAATAACATTTTCAAAGGAAATCCATCGCATTGGTGGTGGTGCTCGATGTGTTGCTGCAGATCATTCAACCTCAATGAACCAGCATTTCATATGAAGAAAGGGTTGACCATAAAAAAAACACTGTGGCGATCCCGCACCGCCAGTGCCGATGCTGAAAATTTATTACAAATTGTGGTGTCAGTATATTGGAAAGGAGCATTGGGAAAAGAAAAATTGGTTCTTCTCAGGACCAACATTTTATGAAAAGAAAGAGTTAATTGCGAAAATGGACTGTTTCGGTGGCATCGGGTTTGGCGTGGTAGCTTGGTTGCTGTTAAAGATTCCATCCATTAAAATTTACTGCATCATCTCCCTCCGACGCGCTATCAAATTCGCTATTTACGATTGAGTTTTGCACTTTGAAGAAAGTTTATTTCGAAAAGTCGGATCAACCTTCTTTTGTATAAAATGGTGGCTTTTGTATAAAATCAATGAAGACGCCACCTCAGTGGAAACTTTCTTCAGCAACCACCCATCGGTGAACGTCGCTCGGACAGACAGATGCCAAGAGATATTGTTTGGTAATATGAAGAAACTTCATCATGAATCAAATTTCTACAGTTATTTCTCGCAACAATACGCATCTAAGATAAATAACATCTCTTAACCAAATTCAGAATCTTGCGAGAAAATTTCATAGGATTTTTAGAATTTGTCATTCTCCGAACGACTGCGGTGGGCCGGGCACGTAGCAAGAATGTCGGTTAACATATTATCATCTTTTTTTTTTAAATGTGGACATTATTTTCTAATGATAACTATTCAAAATTGAATAACCATGTTGGTTAGGAGTTACTGGCCTTATAACAGGAGGTCAACTGTGTTACAAGCGGGAGATCCTGAGGTTCGCATTCTGTTGTAAATATGTTGCCGTAGACAGACATACAATCAAATGTATGCAGGATGTCCGACAGCCTAGCTACTAATGTTTGAAATCAGTAACATATGTGCCAAAGTTGGAATTGTTTTCAGTCTCTTCAAAAATTATCTTTCTGCAGTTGGCCCAATTTACAACATTTTGTACAAGAAAGGCAAAAATCTTGTTCTACGGTTTAGTTTGAATTGAATTTACTAACCTGAATATGATGCACTGTTTCGAAACGAGTTCACGTTGATCAACTAGGCTCGAATATATGCGACCTGGATTCAAATTCAACCATTTCCCCGAAAGGGCTATGCTGACATCGAGGGAAAAATCAAACGAGAACCATGGAAACCGATCTTGACGTAGGTACACTGTTCAAACTTCACCGTGGACTCGGTTGAGTGGTTTATGTCTTGTGCGTTATGTGCTGTTGAGCTTATGTGTGTACATAAACCCGTTCAATAAAGACCCAGGGATAAGGGAAGCGGCACCCACTTGGGCTTTTGGCTGATGCGCGTGATGTGGATTTCAGCAGATTTCCGACAGCTTTCCCCATCATGTGTGAGTATTATTTTTTCCAGCTGAAACTTCAGGCGTTGTTTGGTGTGATCCTATTATTCAAAGCCGAAGAGTGTGTGGCGGGTGCTTTTGTCCGCATGTTCGTTTCCCGGCAAGCTAGGCAGGCGCTCAAGAGTAAGATTTATGATGGGGAGCGAAAAAAAAAACCCGCTTGTTGTGGAAGGTTTTTCTTGGCCGGATCTGATCCATTGATGTAGCGCTGGATCAGAAATAGCGACATT
Organism: Armigeres subalbatus; assembly: GCF_024139115.2. Taxonomy (NCBI): domain Eukaryota; kingdom Metazoa; phylum Arthropoda; class Insecta; order Diptera; family Culicidae; genus Armigeres; species Armigeres subalbatus. The sequence continues at coordinate 360,187,188 of NC_085140.1, read as the reverse complement.
CAATGTTGTGCAACGTTCGTTTATCAGAGATGAATTAATAGGAATAAGCTGAGAAGGGAAAGACGTATTGATAAGACGGACGAGACGAGTAGTAAAAATAAACTTGGGATCATTTGATAACAGTAAAGGAAGAATGCTTATAAATTGTTTGTCTTCAACTTTTTTACAACTGTGATAGAAACTCTTCACCTATATCTTATGATTTATTGTTTAAACTAAGCAAATAAAGCTAACAGAGTAAAGAATTTGGTATTGAACTCCGTACTGCGGCTGGGAATCCAAGTAAATAAACATCTGATATTACAAATAAGGCCGATACAAATATTGAAAAATGAGTCTTCCCCCCATTCGTTTTTTTTGCCTGACCAAAAATAATAATTTTAGAGGGCAACAAATATTCTTTAACAAAGCCGAGGAGTTTTCTGATTTTTTTTCATTTTGATATTTATTTTTCATAATACACCCCCCCCTTGGCCATTCGAAGACCTGTAGAACATAAATTTTATTTTATTAAACTTGTAACGGTCTAAATAGGTTTCAATTTCGATTATTAGCATAGAGAATTAACCACTTCAATTTGAAAGCTCAATTAAATGATTAATTCAAATATGTGCAGGAAACTGCATTTGAAATTGCAAAATATGTATTGATTGGATATTGGTAACGTTTAGCTCTTAGGCTTCAGCAGGTAGATTGTGAATCATTAATTAATAACGTGAAACCTCATTTTTGTCTACTCTCTTATTATCCAATAAAATCACGTGATAACACCAGCATTTTGTGCCAATCCGTATGTACATGTTCGTTCCATAGCAACAATGTTCTCCATTCAATTGTTATTTGTACCATAAAATGGTCGCGCAAATGCCCTTTTCACAATTGTCTATGCAAAGTGCACACCGTAGACCATTTCTTTTCCATATGATCACTCTATCCATTTAGTTCTGTACCATTGCGAACCCCCAAGCTCACGCGGCTTTTCACTACGAAATCAACTCGAGACGGCCAACAAGGACCGAACCCGCTGCACCAGGTGGCGCTCGCATTTGCATAGATGATTGCCATTTGCCAACCTCACACAGCCATCATTCACAAGCGCACGCAAAAGGGAGCTCTTGCTCCAACGCCATTTACAAAGCGGGGATAAGTTGACACATGAAAAAATGTATCCCTGCCGTGTAGCTGCATCGACGGTGCTGTCGCTGTTCCTGATTCTGTGCGTTGTTGTCCAGGTCTACTTGTATGCATAAATGTGGGTTATCTGGTATCCGGCCACATACAGTGAACCCTGGGCGAAGCCAGATTAAATTGAATGAAAAACGATTTAAAATGCATTTATAACCGGAGCCTTCGTTCCACGCCACCGCCACCCTTGTGCCCTTCAGTTGCAACATTCTGGATTCCGTCTGGTAGCACGACTGTGATGGCTGGAAACGGTCCAAATGTGGGTGCGCATTAGAACGGTTCGTTTTCGTATTAAATTTTTGCATCAAAATCAAGTTATGTCAGTCTTGTCAACTTAATACATAAACGTTCGCTTCATATAGGGAATAGGGAGGATTTCTTGCTAAGTCGACGCACGGTTGGCGTCAACATCCTAAAATGCAATTACATTTCATGAGCTTAGAGGCTTTGTTAAAGTAAGCCAGGGGTAAGCATAAGATTTCTGCTCCTTGAACCCGAGTAGACGTTAATAGCTCAATAATATCATATGTTGATTAAATAGCAAAATGAAATATGGAGATGTTTGATATAAGAGATAAAAGATCAAACGATAATATCCATATTTTGTACTATAATATCATAAGGAAATCAAGTTATGCTATTTGTAAAAACTGAAAGTGAATATCATGTGCCATTAGTTTGTTCTTATCTATAGCATATTTTGATATTAAAATGATATTTTGGTTCAAATTTTTGATATTCTTGCCTGTTCTTTTATCTATCGTTATATTACTATTTATTATGATTATATCAATCAATTCTTATTTATTATGATTATATCAATCAAGTCCATATCATATTTAGTTATACTGTTCTTGGTTTCTGCCGGGAACATCCATACCAATAACAATCAAAAACGAAAAAAAAAATGGAATGCAAATTATTTTGTTTCTCATTTTTGAGATTTTTTTAGCAGTGAGCACGAAACCATTAAAAAATTATACATATTAATGTGCGAATGTTGGATATATGATTATTTATTTACTCAGACTATGTCCAAAGCGCGCATTGGTCTTACACGAGCATTGCGAGGTCGTGTGTCTGTAGAGAAGTACCGGTCTAATGAACGTCGTGTGATGTCCAAAATACGGATCCTAGAGTGGCTGGGATGCCCCAGGGAAACCTGTGAATGAAGACATTTGAGTTTTAGCACCAAAATCAGTCATTCGACGGCTCGTTTTTCACGGTTTCCGATCAGGAAGTGAAGTATAAAATAAAATGGTCCATTGAGGGCTCTGACCGGTTCCAGGACCTACGGATCGGTCCCGGGGAATCTGTGAAAGGGAATATTTTAGTTTTAGCACCAAAACTAGTCATTCGACGGGCGGCTCTTTTTTTTCATGGTTTTCGATCAGGAAGCGAAGTAATAAACAAAACTGTCCATTAAAGGGTCAGACCGCTTCCTGGACCTACGGTTTGGCCCTGGGGAACCTGTCATTCGACTGCTCTTTTTTCATGGTTTTTATCAGGAAGCGAAGTATGAATATAATATGGTCCATTGAGAGCTTTGACCGCTTTCTGGACCTACTGATTGGCCCCGGGGAAACTGTGGAATGTGACATTTTAGTTTTAGCACCAAAACCAGTCATTCAACGGCTCTTTTTTCGTGGGTTTGGATCAGGAAGCGAAGTATGAATATAAAAAGGGGCCATTGACGTCTTTGACCGCTTGCAGGACTTTTGAATTGCCTCAGGTTAACTTTTTGAAAAGATTATTCCAGTTTTAGCACCAAAACCAGTCTCTTGACGGTTCTTTGTTCATGGTTTTTATTATGAATACAAAATAGACTCTTGATGACTCTGATTTATTCCAGGTTGAAGGTCTTAGTATCATCTGGCCAAAATAAAATTGAAAAAAATGATTCATGTAATATTTTTAAAATGATCCTGGCATTTTATATTCATACTTCGTTTCCTGATCAAAAAACGAAAACCTCCACAGGTAACCCCGAGGCAATCAGTAGTTCCTGAGAGCAGTCAGAGTCGCCGATGGTCCATTTTATTTTTATACTTTGCTTCCTGATCGAAAACCATGAGAAAAGAGCCGTCGAAGTTCTAGTTTTGGTGTTTAAACTAAATTGTCCCCTTCCAAAGGTTCCCCGAAGGCAATCCGTAGGTCAAGGAAGCTGGCATATCCCTCAATGATCCATTTCTTATTCATACTTCACATCCTGATTTAAACCCATGAAAAAAGAACCGTCGAATGATTGGTTTTGGTGCTGAAACTAAAAGGTCCTTTTTTACAGGTTCCACGGGTGCAATCCGTAGGTCCTGGAAGCGGTCAGAGCCCTCAATGGTCTATTTTATATTCATACTTTCACGCTTTCTGATCGAAAACCGTGAAAAGAAGATCCGTCAAATGACTGGTTTTGGTGCCAAAACTAAAATGTCCCCTTCCACAGGTTCCCCGGGGGCGATCCGTAGGTCCTGGAAGTGGTCAGGGCCGTCAATGGTCCATTTTATATTCGTACTTCGCTTCCTGATCGAAAATCAGGGAAAAAAGAGCCGTCGAATGACTGGTTTTGGTGCTAAAACTGAAATGTTTTTTTCATAGGTTTCCCGGGGGCATTCTAGCCACTCCAGGATCCGTTTATTCAATCCAGTATTTTGCACTCGGTAATGGCGGCGTGAGTTCCATGAGTAAATAAACAAATGTCGTCCACCATTGGTAGCGGTCACGGTATACAGACAACCACGGCATACAAAAACATGGCATTATCGACACGTACGTAAACATCAATTTTCACTGTAAACAATTGACGTCACTGCTATCGCTGCTCGGGACGAAGCAAGCCAACGCTCTACGATTGAGTTTAGCCTTCTTTTGCACTCGTTCATACTGCGATAGCAATCACGTCACTTTTGAACTGTCATTTTCTTTACGAGCCTACCTTGATCCTGTATACCGTGACAGACAACAATGTAGGCTCGTAAGAGTGAAATCAGGAGTGATTCAGTTTCATTCCAAATTTTCGACCACTATTCTAGTTTGAATCTGGAGCTAAATAGAACAAACTCGCTGGTTTCCCCAGCAGTGTTCTATTCATGTTTTTCAAATTTTCAATTAAATGAAATCATCATGTTGGCGCCAAGAAAGGCGCCGTAATTGCAAAGTGGATTGATCCGTAAATAAAATGACGCATTCATACACCAAAACAATTGGAAAATATTTGAATCTCGTGATTCAATCGTGGTTCAAATCTGCAGAAAATAGAACACACTTAAATCATTTCACAGATTTCGGTGAATTTTGCTTCAATTCACCGAAATCTCAACAGCAGAATTGTTCGGTAATTATTTCACCAAATTTCCTGCGATTTTTTCTTTGTTCAACTGTCAAAACCACCGAAAATCTGTAAAATTATTCACCGAAAAGTTCTGCTGTTGAGATTTCGGTGAAATTTCACAGAAATCTGCGATTTATTTTAAGTGTGAACGGAGCGTTATACCAGTTTTATTTTTTTGACATTTGACTGGTATAAAAAATGAATCTGGAACAGCTGCTGGGAAAATGAATGTTTCAAATTCATATTCAAACTGACAGCCCCGAACGATTTGAATCACTTCAAGAGTGACGCATATTTTATCGCCACATGTTGGAGTGCAAAAGTAAGCATGCTGATGGAACCAGCCCGGTGGCATCCCTATCTCACACAATAGGTTTGTTTTGCAGCCAACATTGCGCGACCGTATCCCACTGACAGTTCTGTATCCCAATGAAAATCATATGTGATGTTTGTAAACAAAACACATACCATCATGAATTTTACACTGAGATGTTGGCTGCAAAAACATGGCGTCGTGCCACCCACCTGGATGGAACGTACACACGGTCAAGCAGTTGGACCTACATTGACTCCATCTCTCGTTTATTCAAACATCCATCAAGTCTTACCAACACCGGCACGAACAATCAATTTATTCGACCAACAATATCACACACGAACGACCGAAGCGCCAACTTGAGCATCAACCATCAAAAAATATATGGGGGTTTGTGCAACTTCACTACAAATGCTCAAACATGTTCGGCGAACCTTGACTCCACCCCCGACAACTCAAACCAAAATCAAACCGTTTCAATTTTTTCCAAGCGAGCGCCAACTGTCAAATGGTTGTTCGAACCAGAGTCTATTATGGAACGTACACACGGTCAAGCCGTTTGACCAACATTGACTCCACCTCTCGTTTATTCAAACATCCATAAAGTTTTACCAACAGCGACACGAACAATCAATTTATTCGACCAACAATATCACACACGAACGACCGAAGCACCAACCATCAAAAAATATATGGGGGTTTGTGCAACTTCACTACAAATGCTCAAACATGTTCGGCGAACTTTGACTCCACCCCCGACAACTCAAACCAAAATCAAACCGTTTTAATTTTTTCCAACCGAGCTGCCAACTGTCAAATGGTTGTTCGAACAACTTCACACACGCTCAAACAAAGCAGCAACCGAAGCGTTTTCTTGGGGGCGGAGTCAATGTTCGTCAAACTGCTTGACTGGTGTGTACGTTGCATTATATAGAGTTGCGCAAAGAGGATCTTCTTACTCTTATTCTGAATGATGCTCTTGTTATTCTGTTGAAAACTTTCATTTTTGTTCAACCCTTCAAGTGACTTCACGGGAGTGATCACTTCTAAAGCTTTTTAATTCGATAACCAAAGTCACCTACAGAGTGCAAACACGTGAGTTTCTTGTTGCAACTTTATTGTGGGGTGTATTGAAGTTTTTTGAAGCTGTTTCTAGAACAAATCTAATACATTTCAATTCATGAGTTTTAATTCGCCATAATAATCATCAGGCGATAACAATACTTCCGCCTTACCAACAATCATTTGTTTACTTTGCTCGATAGGTAGACGGTTTGACAGTTCAATAGGTAGATTTGGCTTCACTCTTTGCGTAACTCTATATAGGGTATCTGTTCCCATATTAATAACAGCCCGTATATTAATCTCAACCGTCGATAAACCAAATAAAAAATCAATTTGATTACAATTTCTCACATCGTATGTACACAATAATGAATAGACCACCTTCTCCAATGTTTGGAATATTATTTAAAATTCCGTTTGAGTAATGCTTTAGTTCACAAGACTCAAATTATTAAAAACAAAATTATAAAACACATTTATTTTCATTTTCCTACCTCTGAACTGTTGATTTGATGCACTGCTCGATTGCTACTAGCAGATTCATCTCATTTCACGCCGTTGTTTTCCACTCAATTTCAAGCTAAAACAAATGAATTCTTTCAAAATACACTTCACAACACATAGAGCACATCACAATTTCACTTTAAATATAAACATATTTGAAAAACTAACGCGATTTCCTATAGTTTGATATAGGTTTATTTCGAACAACGTCTGAATTATTCTTGTCCGTATTCCAAACTATTTACATGGCTTGCAGCATCGGCAAGGGTTGCCGACCTAGATTTTTATTTCAAAAATGCTTGAATAAACTTTTACTGTGAAATTCAACTCTTATGTTTGTAAAACAAGGTATATCGAAGAGATAAGCTATGACAAACATAAAATTAAACTGATAAGTTGGAAAACTACAATGAAAACTGGAATTCTGTAATTATATTTCAACTCAAATACAAAACATTGAAGAATTCGGCATCACTGCAATCATATCGTTACGTATACACACAAGTAATAGTGTGCGTTTTTTATGTTGGAAACAGTATTATTGATATAGGTACAGGCATAGGATTAACTGTTTTTGAATGTTATTGAAATAGGTGCATGGCAGTGATGATGTTTTTTAGCTAAATACTTCTATAATGTGATAATAATTTCATTTTCGAAGTTACAAAATTGTCATCAATTAAAAATGACGTGAGCTAAGCATAATTATTCTCATGTTTCTTGATTATTGGGTGAGAAATAAATGCATTTCAAATGCGCATTGGCTTATTGTTATTGATATAGGAACAGATACCCTATAATAGACTCTGGTTCGAACAACTTTACACACGTTCAAACAAAGCAGCAACCAAAGCGTTTTCTTGGGGGTGGAGTCAATGTTCGTCAAACTGCTTGACTGGTGTGTACGTTGCATAAGACCGTAGAGCATCTTCTCAGTTCAGCTTGTGCGAAGATAGTACTTACGTCACATGTTTACATTCAAACTGAATATTTACATGCGTGATGAGCCTGCCTTGTTTTTTGTATGCCGCGGTCAATGAGAATAGATAGAAGGTGAGGAAAAAGACCAAATGCAAATGTATTAGTGGATGATGGAAAATGTAAACAGCAAATGGTGACGTACATATTTGCACGGCTTCTTATGGGAGCTCGGTTGAATGTAGTAGTGAAAACTTTTTCGCCATACACGAAAGGCACGCACACAATATATGGATTTCCATACCTTAGTATTTATTTACATTGGGTTGCGGTATCGGAAAATAATGACAATTTTATTTACTTTTAAAGTTATTCTTCTTTTTCTTATTGGCATCTCATCCCCCGGTGGAACATTGCCGCCTCGCTGCTTAGTGTTCATTCAGCACTTCCACAGTTATTAACCGCGAGGTTTCTATGTCAAGTTACCATTTTTGCATTCGTACATCATGAAGCTAACAGGATGATACTTTTATGCCCAGGGAAGTCGAGACAATTTCCAAACCGAACCTAGACCGGCACCCAGCCACCGCTAGGCTAAGGAGGGCCCCTTTTAAAGTTATTATTTCTATAGAATTTTAATATATTCTAAGCTTAGCAGTAACGGACTGATTGATTGCAATTGAAAATCCTGGTGGTTGATTGAAGATATGATGCATAAAAATTAATCAGATCCTTCTTATTTCTAGTAACTGTGAGCGGATTTGAAAATGTAGGGGACGAACATTCTAGTGGGCTTTACCACAATCCGTAAATGTTTTTTCAACAATCCAACATGAAACCCTGTGATTCCCTACCTTATGTTTATTCATTATGCACGATGTGCGAAACACTTCTAGTTCTTAATGGCTCCAATCTGAGATTGAGAATTTATTTTAAAAGACGTTACGGAATTTGAAAAAAAAATGCATCATGTGTAAAAAAAAATTCTCATTGAGTTAATTGTATTCACTAGTTTTTGCCGAACATTTCAACAGAACTCTGCCAACTGAATTTATCTACTGTAGACTGAAAGAATTTTCTACTGTAAGCTAAACTTGGCCAAATTGCAAGAAATCTCAGACTATTTGTTAACAATTCGGTAAAAATACATTTTGCAATCTATCAAATCTATAACCTAAAATAGAATAAAGCGTTAATACTGATGAAACATGAAAAGACTTGAATATTCTCCAAGAAGTGCTGTAGAAGATAATTGACATTTGTTTGTTGATACTCAACAGTCAACATGCACTCTACAAGTGAATTATAACAAGGCATACTTGATGAGTTCCAATGGGAACTCACGCCACCGTTACTGAGCGCAAAATACTGGATACGATTTTCAGCCACGATACGAATTTCCCTTTTTATCGTCACCAACGGTACAAATTCATGGTGTGTGGCTTGCGTTTTCCTCTCTAAAGCCTCTTCCTATCACGTACCTCGTCTTCGAAGTGTTGATGACTAATCCTATACGCTTTGCTACCCTCTTCACTCTGATATAGACTTCTTCCATCTCCTCAAAGTTTCGTTCCATAATATCAATATCGTGGGCGAAACCAAATATCTGAACGAACTGCACTTCGTATAGCTCGCTCCAAATCCGTAACCCTCTGCGCGTTTCAAAAAGACTCAAGAGTGTCCCAGAAACTCGAACTACGCACATCACCCAATCCATCTTCGCCTTGACCAACCGGATCAGTTTACCCGGAAATCCGTGTTCGTGTAGTAGCTGCCATAGCTGATCCCGATCGATCGTATCCTGTGCGGCAGAACGTCATCTTGGTGATTATTCAATGCAGCGCTCTAGCCAGTGCCTCATAAACGTGGGTTTTACAAGGAGTTATGTTTTATGCACTAATCCAGCATACGTGTTTAGTAATAGCCAAACTACCACACGGTAGTTTACCAGAGTGTGGGACTCCTCCAGCCGTGACTGGTCCTATCTTCTTAACCCTCCTTGGATTCCAATCCCATAATTCCCTACGGGACTGCTTTTCAGTATTACTTCTGGGGGTTTGCAGCACATAACGTAATCTTCCCAAAACGACACGCTTTACGGCGCTACTTTTCTATGTTTGACTTGTTTTTCTTTTGACTCCAGCTCAAGCACTTTTGAATATTTAGGCTTTCTTGTCTGTGCGAGTAAGCGTACTAAGCCCATAAGCCCTTTGGATCTTTTCTTTGTGCCATACAGCGCCATATCTTTTTTTGAGTTATTTAGCTCTCAACGTGCTCGCAATCAACTCAGACTATAGCGGCGGGTCAATCCTACTCCGACAGAAAGTTCTCCGGCGTCGAAAGTCCCGATGACCCGAAAGCGTGGTGGTAGGCTATTACGTTACCAACACAACTACTTCATCTGATCAGCATTTTCTCACTTCAGCGGGTGACCAGATGAGTTCCGAGGTTGGTCAAAAGGGTGGAGATAGCTTTTTTATAAAGGGTGGAATAGCTTTTGGGTGGAGATAGCTTCCGGTTCAATGGTACCCCGACGATTGAAGCCGGTGCATTGCACACACTTCGAACCGCAGACATGTGAACAGGAAGTTTTCAGCCGTTTCTGTCACGTCTGGACATTGCGGACAGCTGGGGAAACTGCCTGTCCGAACCTGTGTATGTACAACCTTAAGCATCTGTTGCATGTAAGAAGATACATGTTAAGCCAAAATTTAGCTCTCCATGAGGTCTGCTAATCCAGGCCGGCACATTTGAGATTGGGTGATAGGTCCACCTGCCGTTAGCCGAGTTGTCACACTCCCTCTGTCATTGGGCTACCATTATTGCTGCCTTGATAATTCCTCGGATATTACAGAAGCCCCTACACTCTTACTTTTTTTACCGGGATCTCAGCAAAATGTTGAACTTTTACCGAGAATCGCATAGCCGTGCCCCAGCAAACTTGTTTTTGCCGAGATTTCTGTCAAAATTGCCGATAATCAGCAAATAATTTGCCGAAAGTCAGCTAACAAACACTATTTTTGCCGGAATATCAGTTATTTATTTTGCTGGCGCACGGCTGTGCGGATTTTTGCCGAGCTGCAGAAATAAAAACTGAGTGTGTAGAGACACTTCTCGGCTTTCTTCACCATCAGTTTGATGGGCATCATGCGAGAGAGTACACATGCCACCTAGCAAGATACGATATGCCCTGATTACTCTCAGACACATCAGCTTACAAATACTCACCAGCTTTCGGGCGTTGCAGTTTACGCTCAACGCCGACACCCAAATTAGACATCCGTACCGCAGTATTGAGACCGCCATGCTTGTGAACAGCCTGCGCTTGCTGGAACACACCCTGGTCGTCATCATCTTAGATAGTGCCGCTATCATCGTCGACACGTGGTTGCTAGTGTGGTAGACTTAAGGTGGTTCAAAAAATTGATTTTGCTCCACAGCACTCATCTGATTCTTTACCATGTTCTGAGTGTCCTCTGAGAATTTGAGCTCATTTGGATTAGAACTGATTTAGCACAAGCCTTTTTAAGTTTGCATGCAAATTAGTATGGGGAAATTTATTTTTTCATTATACCAATAATGACGCTTCCCCATTAAGCGCAGATTAAAAGAAAACCTATATGGCTGAAAGGAATACTCAAGAGCTTTCACCCAGTGAAAACTGCATCTTAATTAATCGTTCCAATAATTAGTAATCGAATTTAATCTAAACCGTAGTTTTCTGGAGCTAATTGCGTAACTCTTCAACAGGCAACATTGCTGCTCGTGGCGCGAAAGATAGTTCACACAAATTCAGGCTACTATGTTGCATTGCACATTTCAGTGATGCCCTCAAAGAAGTTTAACGATCATGACTAAAGATTTGCAACCTGTCTTAAAATCGATTACTAATTATTGGGGCGAATAATCAACACGCGGTTTTCGTTGGGTGAAGGCTGTTGAATATTCCTTTTAGCTATGTAGGTTTTCTTTCAACCTGCGCTGGGCAAACGTCATTAACAGTATAATGAAAAAATAAATTTCCCCATACTAATTTGCATGCAAACTAGAAACGGTTTGTGCTAAATCAGTTTTAATTCTAATGAGCTCAAATTTTCAGAGGGTACTCAGAACATGGTGAAGAATCAGATGAGCACTGTGGAGCAAAATCGATTTTTTTAACCACCCTAGTAGACATGTCTTTTGCCCAAGGGAAGAAAGTCAAATTAAAAATGCCACTGCTTATCGAATATTTGACAGATTTGCTTATTTTTTCAGCACTGGACTCGTACAGGTTTCAGGTTTCCGGAAACATGTTGTTAAAATCGGAAATGTCTCTTATTATTTTTATTTATTCAGACTAAGGCCGAAGTGGCCTGTGCGGTATGTAAGAGTCTTCTCCATTCGGCTCGGTCCATGGCAACACGTCGCCAGCCACGCAGTCTACGGAGGGTCCGCAAGTCATCTTCCACCTGATCGATCCACCTTGCCCGCTGCGCACCTCGCCTTCTTGTGCCCGTCGGATCGTTGTCGAGAACCATTTTCACCGGGTTATTGTCCGACATTCTGGCTACGTGCCCGGCCCACCGCAGTCGTCCGATTTTCGCGGTGTGAACGATGGATGGTTCTCCCAACAGCTGATGCAACTCGTGGTTCATTCGCCTCCTCCATGTACCGTCCGCCATCTGCACCCCACCATAGATGGTACGCAGCACTTTCCTTTCGAAAACTCCAAGTGCGCGTTGGTCCTCCACGAGCATCGTCCAGGTCTCGTGTCCGTAGAGGACTACCGGTCTAATGAGCGTTTTGTAGATGGTCAGTTTGGTACGGCGGCGAACTCTATTCGATCGAAGCGTCTTGCGGAGTCCAAAGTATGCACGATTTCCAGCCACTATACGCCTCCGAATTTCTCTGCTGGTATCATTTTCGGCAGTCACCAGTGAGCCCAAGTACACAAATTCTTCTACCACCTCGATTTCATCACCACCGATGCCAACTCGCGGTGGGTGGCTCACATTGTCTTCTCTTGAACCTCTTCCTATCATGTACTTCGTCTTCGACGTGTTGATGACTAGTCCAATCCGCTTGGCTTCCCTCTTCAGTCTGATGTAGGCTTCCTCCATCTTCTCAAAGTTACGTGCCATAATATCTATGTCGTCGGCGAAGCCAAATAGCTGGACGGACTTATTGAAAATTGTGCCACTCGTGTTAATCCCTGCTCTTCGTATTACCCCTTCCAAAGCGATGTTGAATAGCAGACACGAAAGACCATCACCTTGCCGTAACCCTCTGCGGGTTTCGAAAGGACTCGAGAATGCCCCTGAAACTCGAACTACGCACATCACCCGATCCATCGTCGCTTTGATCAACCGTGTCAGTTTATCCGGAAATCCGTTTTCGTGCATTAGCTGCCATAGCTGGTCCCGATCGATTGTATCATATGCGGCTTTGAAGTCGATGAATAGATGATGTGTGGGCACGTTGTATTCGCGGCACTTCTGCAGTACTTGGCGGATGGCGAACACCTGGTCCGTGGTGGAGCGTTCGCCCATAAAACCCGCCTGGTACTGCCCCACGAACTCCCTTGCAATTGGTGCTAGTCGACGGCATAAAATTTGGGAGAGTACCTTGTAGGCGGCGTTCAGCAATGTGATTGCGCGGTAGTTGCTACAATCCAGCTTATCGCCCTTTTTGTAGATGGGACACACGACACCTTCCATCCACTCCTGCGGCAAAACTTCCTCCTCCCAAATCTTGGTAATGACCCAGTGCAGCGCTCTAGCCAGTGCCTCACCACCGTGTTTAAATAGCTCTCCTGGTAGTTGGTCAACCCCAGGGGCTTTGTTGTTCTTCAGCCGACCAATCTCCTCCTGGATTTCCTGGAGATCCAGGGCCGGTAGAATTATGTCCTGCGCGCGTTCCCCTAGGTCCATCACCATACCGCCATCTTCGTCTGCCACATCGCCATTCAGGTGCTCTTCGTAATGCTGCTGCCACCTTTGGATCACCTCACGCTCGTTCGTAAGAAGGTTCCCGTTTATGTCCTTACACATATCGGGCTGTGGCACGTGGCCCTTACGTGAACGGTTCAACTTCTCATAGAACTTTCGTGTGTTATTAGTGCGGTACAGTTGCTCCGTCTCTTCACGGTCTCGATCTTCCTGCTGACGCTTTTTCCTCCGGAAAATCGAGTTTTGTCTGTTCCGCGCCTGTTTATATCGTGCCTCATTCGCTCTCGTGCGGTGTTGCAGCAATCTTGCCCATGCTGCATTCTTCTCTTCTACTAACTGCTCACATTCGCCGTCATACCAGTCGTTTCTCCGATCCGGGGGCACCGTGCCAAGTGCAGCGGTTGCGGTGCTACCAATGGCGGATCGAATATCTCTCCAGCCATCTTCAAGAGACGCTGCGCCTAGCTGCTCTTCCGTTGGGAGTGCCACTTCCAGCTGCTGCGCGTATTCTTGGGCTAGTCTACCGTCTTGTAGCCGCCCAATATTAAGCCGCGGCGTCCGACTTCGACGCGTGTTGTACACCGTCGAGAGTTTTGAGCGCAGGCAAACTGCAACGAGGTAGTGGTCGGATTCAATATTCGCACTGCGGTAAGTGCGGACGTTCGTGATGTCGGAGAAGAATTTACCGTCGATTAGAACGTGGTCGATTTGGTTTTCCGTTTCTTGGTTAGGTGATCTCCATGTGGCCTTGTGGATATTTTTGCGGGGAAAGAAGGTGCTTCGGACTACCATTCCGCGGGAGGCTGCGAAGTTTATGCATCGTTGGCCGTTGTCATTCGATACGGTGTGCAGACTATCCGGTCCGATGACCGGTCTATACATTTCCTCCCTTCCTACCTGCGCGTTCATGTCACCGATGACGATTTTGACGTCCCGCAGTGGGCATCCATCGTATGTCTGCTCCAGCTGTGCGTAGAACGCTTCTTTCTCGTCGTCGGGTCTCCCTTCGTGTGGGCAGTGCACGTTGATGATGCTATAGTTGAAGAAACGACCTGTTATCTTCAGCTTGCATATCCTTGCGTTGATTGGCTGCCACCCAATTACACGATGGCACATCTTACCCAGCACTATGAAGCCGATTCCCAGCTCGTTGGCCACAGCTTTGGTAGAAGGTAGCCGCCCGATGCCCGCTTTTCCACACCTTCTGTCCTGTCCAGCAAATCTCCTGCAGCGCCACGACGTCGAAGTTGCGGGGATGTAATTCATCGTAGATCATCCTGTCGCAACCTGCGAAACCTAGCGACTTGCAGTTCCATGTTCCAAGCTTCCAATCGTGATCCTTTATTCGTCGCCTAGGTCTTTGCTGATTATATCGAGTCGCATTATCTCTTATATTGTTCGTAATTATTGGTTTTCCAGGCGGCTTATTGGGCCTGCGCAAACCTCCTGTCTCGCCGGAGGGCCGTCGTGTCAGGGCTGTTTAGCGTCCCACCTAACACCAGGACTTGGGCTTGTGCGCTTTGAGCGGCACACGGTCGCTTTGGCGGAGCCTACTTGCGGATACATGCAGCTTTTTATAGAGGTTTAACAGGGCCCACTGTCAAACCCCACCACATCCTAGGCAGGCGCCACAACTCGCAGATGGCCTGGGGAGGGATCGTCAAGCCCTTGGACAAAGTCCCTGCTGCCCCCGTGGCCGGAATTATCCCGGGGGTCACTGGGTCAAATGCGGTCAAATTGGCCATTTTTGCTGTCTCTGTGGCCGGAATTATCCCGGGGGTCACTGGGTCAAATGCGGTCAAATTGGCCATTTTTTGGGACCAATGAGATTTGTCAAATGGAACGAGATAATTTTTTTTCAATTTCACATAAAATTATTGTCACTATTTCCAGGCATCATGTTACAGAGCAGAAGAGTGCTTCGGAAGGTCGGATTGTGGCCAACCGATTGGTTACGGATATAGCCGCCGAGAGAATGGATAAAAATAGAACCTTCTGATTCAGGCAATACGGGTATCAACTTCAAATAGCATTGCGAATGTGACATTTTTGGTCTTCCTTTCAAGTCATTTAGCCACTTTGTAGCCGGTTCTGGAAGATCTTTGGGGACCCGGGATAGCGACCATAAATGGAATTAATCCGGACCAGGCAATATGGGTATCAAACTTCATGAATTTCAAAGGACTTTGCGAATATGGCATTTTTAGTCTTCTTTTAAGTCACCTGACAACTTTATATGAAATTAGTCTGGACCAGGCAATATTTATACCCTCAGGGACTGAGTGAGTAATTGAACGTATTTCATAAAACCGCTTATCGTCAAGGCAATTGTTTAAGAGATCTCGCTACGCAATCATTCCTCGAGGAGACTGATCTAATAAGCTGCAGTCAATTCAAGCTCTCGATGGACTCTCCGTACACGGTCAGCGTTACGTCATGGGAGAACCCCACTAGTTTGATTCTTAAAACTAATCACATTTGCCGTCATGCAAACCGTTTCTCTGATCCAGGAGCACCGTGTCCAGTACAGCGATTACGGTGCTTTTAAGGTCGGACCGAATATCCATCTAGCCATCTTCAAAAACTGCTCTTCCAGCTGCTAGTCCTGGGCTAGTCTACCGAAGCGTATTATACACCGTCGAAAGTTTTGAGCGCAGGCATACTGTCACGAGGTAGAGGTCGGATTCAATATTCGCACAACGGTGAGTGCGGACGTTCGTGATGTTGAACTACGAACATGTTATTAATAATGGAACAAATCTCGCTTAACTTTTCAAAAGGACCTAAGTAACATTTTTTCCATGAATTAATTTGAACATTGGAATCAACATACCAATCTGAAAGCTTTTGATTGCAGTACTCAAATTAATTCATAAAAAAGGTAACTTAGGTCCTTTTAATAAATTAAGCGAGAAATACCCTAGTTTTTCGAAAGCTTTCTCTTGATAAACATTTTAAAAATGCTAAGCTATGTTTTCAATTGTTTTTTGCCTTTCTCGTATACTAAGTATACGGTAAAGGCTATATGATCGCTCCAAAAACAAACTTTTTATAGAAGGCCCGGAGACCCATAGTGTTATATACCAATCGACTCAGTTCGACGAATCGAGGTGATGTGTGTGTGTGTGTGTGTGTGTGTGTGTGTGTGTGTGTGTGTGTGTGTGTGTGTGTGTGTGTGTGTGTGTGTGTGTGTGTGTGTGTGTTTGTGCGCAAAACTACTCAACAAAATGTCACTCATTTTTCGGGCACTTATCCTCAACCGATTTGCTCGCAACAAGTTGCATTCGACGCAGAATCCTGTCCCATTGTTTCCTATTTGGAATTGGCCAGATCGGACTATGGGATCGAGAGTTATGGCCAAAATACAAATTCATACGAAAAAATCGCGTAAAAAAATCACTCATTTTTCGGGCACTTATCCTCAACCGATTTGCTCGCAACAAGTTGAATTCGACGCAGAATCCTGTCCCATTGTTTCCTATTTGAAATTGGCCAGATCGGACTATGGGATCGAAAGTTATGGCCAAAATACAAATTCATACGAAAAAATTCGCGTAAAAAATGTCACTCATTTTTCGGGCACTTATCCTCAACCGATTTGCTCGCAACAAGTTGCATTCGACGCAGAATCCTGTCCCATTGTTTCCTATTTGAAATTGGCCAAATCGGACTATGGGATCAAAAGTTATGGCCAAAACACAAAATCATACGAAAAAATCGTGTAAAAAATGTCACTCATTTTTCAGGCACTTATCCTCAACCGATTTGCTCGCAACAAGTTGCATTCGACGCAGAATCCTGTCCCATTATTTCCTATTTGAAATTGGCCCGATCGGACTGTGGGATCAAAAGTTATGGCCAAAACACAAAATCATACGAAAAAATCGTGTAAAAAATGTCACTCATTTTCCGGGCACTTATCCTCAACCGATTTGCTCGCAACAAGTTGCATTCGACGCAGAATCCTGTCCCATTGTTTCCTATTTGAAATTGGCCAGATCGGACTATGGGATCGAGAGTTATGGCCAAAATACAAATTCATTTAAAAAATCGCGTAAAAAATGTCACTCATTTTTCGGGCACTTATCCTCAACCGATTTGCTCGCAACAAGTTGCATTCGACGCAGAATCCTGTCCCATTGTTTCCTATTTGAAATTGGCCAGATCGGACTATGGGATCGAAAGTTATGGCCAAAATACAAAATCATACGAAAAAATCGCGTAAAAATTGTCACTCATTTTTCGGGCACTTATCCTCAACCGATTTGCTCGCAACAAGATGCATTCGACGCAGAATCCTGTCCCATTGTTTCCTATTTGAAATTGGCCAAATCGGACTATGGGATCAAAAGTAATGGCCAAAACACAAAATCATACGAAAAAATCGTGTAAAAAATGTCACTCATTTTTCGGGCACTTATCCTCAACCGATTTGCTCGCAACAAGTTGCATTCGACGCAGAATCCTGTCTCATTGTTTCCTATTTGAAATTGGCCCGATCGGACTGTGGGATCAAAAGTTATGGCCAAAACACAAAATCATACGAAAAAATCGTGTAAAAAATGTCACTCATTTTCCGGGCACTTATCCTCAACCGATTTGCTCGCAACAAGTTGCATTCGACGCAGAATCCTGTCCCATTGTTTCCTATTTGAAATTGGCCAGATCGGACTATGGGATCGAGAGTTATGGCCAAAATACAAATTCATTTGAAAAAATCGCGTAAAAAATGTCACTCATTTTTCGGGCACTTATCCTCAATCGATTTGCTCGCAACAAGTTGCATTCGACGCAGAATCCTGTCCCATTGTTTCCTATTTGAAATTGGCCAGATCGGACTATGGGATCAAAAGTTATGGCCAAAACACAAAATCATACGAGAAAATCGTGTAAAAAATGTCACTCATTTTTCGGGCACTTATCCTCAACCGATTTGCTCGCAACAAGTTGCATTCGACGCAGAATCCTGTCCCATTGTTTCCTATTTGAAATTGGCCAGATCGGACTATGGGATCGAAAGTTATGGCCAAAATACAAATTCATACAAAAAAATCGCGTAAAAAATGTCACTCATTTTCGGACACTTATCCTCAACCGATTTGCTCGCAACAAGTTGATTCGACGCAGAATCCTGTCCCATTATTTACTATTTGAAATTGGCCAGATCGGACTATACCCTAGCAGCACACATGTGCCAGATAGGTTACTGCAACTTATAAGTGACCAGATTCAGTCACAGTAAAGTTGCTGCAACCATTTCCGTATGACTTGTGCTGCTAGGGTGGGATCGAGAGTTATGGCCAAAATACAAATTCATACGAAAATATTGCGTAAGAAATGTCACTCATTTTTCGGGCACTTATTCTCAACCGATTTGCTCGCAATTGCATTGCATTCGACGCAAAATCCTTTCCCATTGTTTCCTATTGAAAATTGGACAGGTCGGACTATGGGATTGGAAGTTATGACCAAAATACCTTTTTTCATAAAAATCACAAAAAATGTCAACTATTTCTCGGACACCTAACCTCAATCGATTCACACGAAACAAGTTGCATTCGACGCAGAATCCTGTCCCATTGTTTCCTATTGAAAATTGGCTAGAACGGACTATGGGATCGGAAGTTATGGCCGAAACACCATTTTAGCCTTTTTATACGAAAAGGCTGTATGTTCGCTCCAAAAACCAAACTTTTACAGAAGGCCTGGAGACCCATAGTGTTATATACCAATCGATTCAGCTCGACGAACTGAGATGATGTCTCTGTCTCTCCCACTTCATACGGGAGTTTGGCAGAAATACGGTCATGAGATTTATATCATAACAAATATTGCCCTCCGCTCGCGTGATGGGAATGACATTTTCGTTTTCTTTTGTGTAGTCGGAGCTTCAGTTCAACTAACATCCAAAAGTGATATCCTTAAAATATATGACTGGGTGAAATAAAACAGGGTTATGTACGTCAAAAGATTGGAAAAGGAACCAAAATGTCGAAATTCTTATTAGCATATTGTAGATCATGCTGAAAACCGAACCTAGGTCCCGCGAAATCGCATTTTCTCGCATTTCCGGATGTTGCAACTGCATCGCGAGTAGTGCGCAACTGTGCCATAGTCGGGCACCACTCGCGATGCAGTTGCGACATCCGGAAATGGGACAAAATATGATTTTCGGTTTTCAACTGGATCTACAATATCTTTGCCATAAATAACCTGATTTTCATAGAACGGACAAAGAAATTTGTCTTTTTTACTCCTAGCCACTAGCTCATCTTTTTTCAAGCACACACATTTTACGAAGGTCGAGAAAGGCACCATCACCGCTAGGTGGATTAATCTGGGTTTTTTTATAAAATAAAAGTTTACTCAAACACAGTTCTCGCGGAAAGTGGTCAAAAGGAAACTACTGTGATATTCATTGAATTTTATTTTAATAAAACTGGAAAATGTGTGATAGCAGACTCACACTGATTTAAAATTATGACAAACGGTTTTTGAGATCTTTTTGAAATTTTGTCTGTTGATAGAATATTTTTTGGCCAATATTTCTGCGCTCGAAGGGCATATTAAAAAAAAAGTTTTTCATCTATAGTTTGCATTTTTTTATTGCAATCACAGAAAATATCCATAGAAAGGCATTTTCACAACACTACACCCAAAAAAAGTCTTGGTGACATTCGTTGTGTTAAGCACTCATTGGCTCTTCCTAGAACAAATATATGCATCATGTACAGCAATAAAACTTTGACCCACACAATCTTCCAGATTTCATTTCATTTTGATGACGTGTTATTAAATCAGAAAATGATTCTTTCTGTTCGTCCGTTGCTGGTGCAACAGGCATTGAAAACCTTAGTCGGCAAAGTTCTTAAAACAAAATTTGAGTAGTTATAAGTTCTAGAGCTACCGAAAAAAAATGAAACAGTCTACCTGCATATAAGCATGTTCCGATACTCACTCTTCTTCTCGTAGTATTTATGGATATAAACAGCATTTAACGCCGTTCTCGGCTGATCTTCTTCTGCATATTCCCAAAGGACCGAGCCGCCAGAGCACACCGGAATCGTCGCGGTTCGGCTAGGAAAGAGAATATTACCCGACCCGCCATGGCAGCAACGCCAGCTCCATGAGAGCTACGAACCCCAAACTCCAGCTGCTATGCTGGTGAAATTTTCCCGGTCGTCTGTTGCACTCGGGATTATTTTATTATGATTTATTGAATTATGGGAGAGATTTTGCATATTGAAAATAAATTTTCCAACTCAAACAGCAGCGTGCACTACTGAAGTGGGTAGCCCCGGTTTGCCAATTACTCGGGTGGCAATTGCAATAAATTGATTTCGGTACTGGATGTTTCGATTGATTGAAGAAACGGGAGGGAGGCAGGGAACCGATTGAAGGGAATCCAAAAACCGAACGGGAGTTAACTCATCCGACCACGTCTGTAGCTTTTCCGCTCTGTGCGATGCGGTCCACCGCAAAACTGGAAATGCGATTTTGTTTGAATATTGGACGACGATTGATTGCAAAACGGAATATGCACCGCACCGAATACGTGCCGTATTTGAAATTCGGACATTGTGAGCAGATTTGTGCGCTTTCGTTAACCGGTTTTGGCAAATTCTATGCATTATAAATATGAGTTCAATTTCGATCTATTGAAACTTGAATTGAATTTCGTACATCACCTTTCACTATTGGTGGTCACAATCAAACGATTTTTAATTCAATATTATGTTTTGGCACTCCATTCAGGGGAACAGAGGACTTTGGTGTACTCGATTATTGAAAGAAGGCTTGCTGATATCTACGCCAGAAAATGAAAAAAAGAAATTTTTGTCATATACCGGAAGACTATAATTCATTCCAAAAACTGATTTTGGATACCCAACCAACGAATGGCTGATTTTATAACAGTTCTGTATAAAAATCTTTTTAAATCTCTGTAATATTTTTACATATACAAAAACGATTTTAATACAATCATTGTACAATGTACATATAGTGTTTTTTTTTGGCAAATAATATTGCAGATTTTCGGTGCACATTTGACACCCTTTCTGGCTTTAATTTGACTCTTGGTACTTCGTCCACCACTCCCGGAGATAGAAGAGGCGTCCATTTTGTACCAGGAACAACGGCCACTCGTCTGTGTCTCTTGAGAAAAAAGGTAGATCTTGTCCGGGAGCGAGTTGCTGTGAGCTCGAACCGCCACCTTTAAAACCGTTGGTTGTAAACCATGCGAAAAATCTGTTTTAATCCAATACTGCGAACAAACTCAATATTTCCGCCTCTATTTTTTATTGAACCTAAGACCGGTTGACAAATTTATCATTTATTAATTGCAGTGAGTCAAGAATTGATATCGTGCTTAACTTTCGAGTAGTCCATCTTTGAGAGGAATTCAGTTAGGATCCTTCATATGCTTGCCAATGGGTGTGCAAATTTTTCTATTTGTCTTTACGAAGAGGCGTTATTATCCCAAATAAGATTAATCTGATGTTTACCGAACGAAAATACTAATTTTTAACGCAAAACTTTTGATTCCTTCGTAGGGGATGCCATAAGGCAACATAGGGTGAGAATAAATTACAATTTCGAAAACCTTTCTAAAGACAAGAAAACTAGATTATAAGAGAAGAAAACTTTTAGAACACTCAAGTTATCCGACTATTCATGAAAGTGATGGCCCAATCTCACCTCTCGGATTATTTCAGACATATGAGTATCTCGTCTTGAAACACTGCCATACTGTTTTTCTAGTAGAAGATAAGTAATTTTACATACGCACGTGATTGTAAATTTCTCGACAGCTTCAATCAGAATGGCAAACACCCGTCATAATATAAATGAAATCCCCACATTCAAACATGACATATCTACTTGAACAGTTTTTATTCAACTGATAGTTCGACAACAAAAATATGCATAAACACACAATTTTGAAGCCAGCCAAACCGTAATTCGAAGCATAAAAATACACTTGCTGCCAAAAAAGCTGTCGCTCATCACCGAGTGCAGCCCCTTCAATGCATGAAGCGGTTGGCTACATTCCCGAACGTCATCCCATGGTAACGTTTTGATTAATTAACCTACTTTCGATCGAACCATGTATGCTGCAGGCACTTGTTCGCGCAGCTTGACATGGGTGAGAAGAATAATTCGAAACACTCGCTCGAAGACACAGATAAGCAGATAAAGTCATTCGGTATACCCGCGTACCACATTAATGTCTTTTGATCTGGAAGTTTTTAATATTTATATCGCTTAATGTTGCTATTTGTACACGTGAGAGCTTCGAAAATACGGCTGTTTTTAAACAGTCGAGTGTTACGTCCTGTTGTGTTAGCTGAAACCAAACAGATGCTTTTTATCCCAACGCAACAACGCTACCAATTGCGGGTTGTTAATGGGCGGTTTCCATTATTTTAATTATAATTTTTAACAGATGGTTCCTGAATGTTGCTGTCGTTTAAATGTGTAATGCGCTGAAAGGGCAAGATATAAAAGAATCAATTCTATCTTTTGAAAAGTGTTTGAATGATTTTTGATTTTGGAAAACCAAAGGATTGATTTAAAATGGGGATTTTTTTTTTAACTTTATTGGGGTGTTTTTGAATTAATATTAAGTTCACTACCACATGGCGAAATTTATATCGATTTCAAATTATAAACGTTGTTCGCTGTAATCAGACAAATCCATTGATCTGGTATGGCAGGCATATGATGCTAAGTGCTAAAAAAATGAGTCACACACTACTACGAGTCATTTCCATTGACTCAAAATGGAGTGACTAATTATTGTTAAAAAGTGACCCAGTGTCAGTGTACTAAGAATATCTCATAGTAATAAAAATGCTGCTGTTAGATTAAACAACAACAACAATGCACCTAGTGGTGATACCACCTGTCTCGCATTTAATAATCAACTCGGCTTTGCCTTCTTTCGAACGCAACTTCTTACGGAGAAAATTATAACAAGGGATAAAGTCTATCCCTCCTATGTTCATCGCAATAAAAACAAAGAAATTAACAGGAATTTTATTTGTTAGCTATTTTGTAATTTTTTTAACAGTAAGCACAATACCTAGTGATGAATTTACTATTTAAATAAAAAATCACTCAAATAAAGAATTTTAAAAAAATCAGTGAGCACGTATTTTAGAAAAAATAATCTACGTGATTGGTGCTGTGTTTCTTTCCTTCGCAATGATATATATGTTCACAATAACTATTTGAAATGTTTGCTAATAATTTTCTGGCTTTTGCGCACACCCATATACACGGAATACACACGGACAGACAGGCATTTAGTCAGTTCGTTTAGCTAAGTCGATTGGTATTTAATATTTTGCATCTCCAAGGCTTTTGTAAAAACTTTGCTTTCGCAGAGAAATTTTATCCGTTCAATATAACTTTGTTGAACGAGGAAGACATAAAGAAAACAGAACATCGGTGCGGATCCCCATAAGTAACAAACGACAAGGCATATTTATCGGTACTGGAGCTGTAAACATGTAAGGATTACTGTTGAATATGACTTGCTATTATAAGCAGCACAATCTACAGAGTGTTTCTTGACGTAATAAATAAGATAACTTCATACGCTCATAACTTATTTTCTGCTGTTGATGCTTTTGTAAAAGGTCAAAAACAGGATATAATATTTTCCATTTTTAAGACTTTCCTTACTTATAAACTCTTCAATCGTAAAGTGGTAGGGTAACAACTTGCGAATTTCATGCGAGCACGAACATCCCTCAAAAACATTATCCACCATGGAAGCAGAAGTTTTTACCCGATATAAATTCAAACAAACAACCACGGCACCGCTATCATCATCATTATCGTAATGCATACACCTATAAAGAATCCCTTCATCAAAAAAAACGATGCCAAACATTTAAAAATCTTTCATTCACAGTGTGCGATTTCTTTGATCAGGTTTTTCTTTTCAGCACAACTGCGGGAAATTATTCCACAGTGGGCTAGTTAAAGAAATGTATTCGGGTTGTACGACATTAGAACATAACAATCTGACGACATACAGGGAGTCTGCAAATTATCCGTACAACAAAACAGAGTCACAATAATATTTTTGAACAAATTAAAAAACCAACATGCATTGCATGTTATTATAATAGGATTACATGAACCAAGCTTCAATTGTTCATTTCAAAATGACCCCAGTATCATGAGTAACACGCCTTCGACCGTATCGGAAAACAATCACGATGGCCGCACCTTTGTATACAAAAACTTTTATCAGACAATTTTGACGATTGTGACATGATTTCAATTGTCTCAGTGATATATTCGGTGTTTTGCTGGCTGTTGTTATCAATATTCCATACTGAAAAATAAATTCAAATGAAATCCGGTTAGTTGGAAGGCCATTTGTTCAAAAAACCTTGAAAAAAGCATTCACAAAAGCTTTGTTTTGTACATGATATGACTCCCGGTATGATCGGTTTCAGGCCATTTGGCCGAATAGGTAAAAAAAACCTAAGTTTAGGAGTGGTCCTTCGTCCTTCTTTCTTCCTTCTTCCTTCTTCCTACTTCCTTCTTCATTCTTCCTTCTTTCTTCTTGCTTATTTTTTCCTTCTTCTTTCTTCTTTTTTCCATCCTCTATCTTCTTTCTCCCTTCTTCCTTCTTTCTTCTTCCTCCTTCCTTCTTCCTCCTTCCTTCCCCTTTTTTCCTTCTTCATTCTTTCTTCTTCCTTTTTCCTTCTTCTTTCTTATTCTATCTTCTTTATTCCTTCTTTCTTCTTCCTTCTTCCTTCTTCCTTCTTCCTTCTTCCTTCTTCCTTCTTCCTTCTTCCTTCTTCCTTCTTCCTTCTTCCTTCTTCCTTCTTCCCTCTTCCTTCTTCCTTCTTCCTTCTTCTTCCTTCTTCCTTCTTCCTTCTTCATCTTTCCTTCTTCCTTCTTCCTTCTTCCTTCTTCCTACTTCCTACTTCCTACTTCCTTCTTCCTTCTTCCTTCTTACTTCTTCCTTCTTCATCTTTCCTTCTTCCTTCTTCCTTCTTCCTTCTTTCTTCTTCCTTCTTCCTTCTTCCTTCTTCCTACTTCCTTCTTCCTTCTTCCTTCTTCCTTCTTCATTCTTCATCTTTCCTTCTTCCTTCTTCCTTCTTCCTTCTTCCTTCTTCCTTCTTCCTACTTCCTCCTTCCTTCTTCCTTCTTCCTTCTTACTTCTTCCTTCTTCCTTCTTCCTTCTTCCTTCTTCCTACTTCCTACTTCTTCCATCTTCCTTCTTCATTCTTCATCTTTCCTTCTTCCTTCTTCCTTCTTCCTTCTTCCTTCTTCCTTCTTCCTTCTTCCTTCTTCCTTCTTCCTTCTTCCTTCTTCCTTCTTCCTTCTTCCTTCTTCCTTCTTCCTTCTTCCTTCTTCCTTCTTCCTTCTTCCTTCTTTTTCTTCCTTCTTCCTTTTTCCTTCTTCCTTCTTTCTTCTTCCTTCTTCTTTCTTCCTTCTTCCTTCTTCCTTCTTTCTTCTTCCTTCTTCCTTATTCCTTCCTTCTTCTTCCTTCTTCCTTCTTCCTTCTTCCTTCTTTTTTCTTCCTTCTTCCTTTTTCCTTCTTCCTTCTTTCTTCTTCCTTCTTCCTTCTTTCTTCTTCCTTCTTCCTTATTCCTTCTTTCTTCTTCCTTCTTCCTTCTTCCTTCTTTCTTCTTTCTTCTTTCTTCTTCCTTCTTCCTTCTTCCTTCTTCCTTCTTCCTTCTTCCTTCTTCCTTCTTTCTTCTTCCTTCTTCCTTCTTCCTTCTCCCTTCTTCCTTCTTTCTTCTACATTGTTCCTTCTTCCTTTTTCCTTATAACTTATTCCTTCTTCCTTTTTTCTACCTTTTCTTTCTTCTTTCTTTCCCTTCTTCTTCCTTTTCCTTCTTATTCAGAGATTTACAGATGATTGCTACTTGCTATCTCACTTATCACTTCTTACCTATCACATCTCTTCTCTTTTTACCAATAACTTCACACTACTCATTTCTTATTTGTCACTTCACACTAAAAACACTTTATGCTTCGCACTATTCATTTCTCATCCTAACCCTTTCATGACCCTTTCGGCAAAATGGCTTTCGGCCAAATGACCCTAAACCGTATGACCAGAATATACATCTGTTATAGCCTGCTGAGTTGTTATGCCCACAGAGCTGCTGATTCAGTCAATTATTGTCCTTTGTAAAAGCAAATTGTCATAATCTGTTCGGATAATTTGCAGACACTCTGTAATTACTAATATTGTCCATGTGTAATGAACTAAATGTTACTACTTGATACTTGATGTGCTACAGCTCTTCGATGAACCTACGCCGAATGGAGATCCTACTTCATTGGACTCGATCCTGGGCCAATCGCTTCCAGTCGCCCTGAACATTGAGCGCCCTCAGGTCCTCTACAATTGCAAAAAGCCATCGTGTACGCGGGCTTCCACGAAGCCAGCGGACTCTTCCGGGTTCTCTACTAAATATTATCTTCGCTTGACGCTCTTCCGGCATACGAAAATCGTGTCCACCCCGTCGTACTCTGCCGTGTTGTATAAGCTTAATAATATCCAGCCTTTTATACACCTGGTAGAACTCGTGATTCATGCGACGCCGCCAGATACCGTTCTCCTGTTTACCGCCGAGTATTGTCCGCAGCACCTTACGCTCAAACACTCCGAATGCTCTCCGGTCAACCTCCTTTACTGTCCATGTTTCATGGCCGTATAAAGCCAGCGGAAGAATCAGAGTAGTATACAGCGCGAATTTTGTTTTCGTCTGCAGACTTCGGGACTTAAGCTGGTTACGAAGTCCGTAATAAGCCCTATTTGCAGCTGCAATACGCCTTTCACCTCGCGGGTAACATCATTATCGCACGTCACTAATGTTCCAAGATACACCAATTCTTCTACCACTTTTATTGTGTCACCATCCAGCACCATTTCGCTATCACCACTACTAATGAACCCACGTTGATTGCCAGCGACCATGAACTTCGTTTTGCTGGTATTGATCGAGAGTCCAATCCTCGCTGTCTCCCTCTTAAAAGGCACAAAATCCTTTTCCACGGCACGGCAATCAATCCCGATAATATCGAAATCATCCGCAAATTCTAGGAGCATATGCGATCTTGTGATAATGGTACCGCTTCTTTGCACACCAACTCTTCTAATCGCTCCCTCGAGCTCCCTCGTAGATTCGATAGTGTATCACCCTGCTTTAATACATCTAAGGTAAAAAATGGCTTCGATATGTCATCCACAACCCTTACATTTGATTTCTGTCCGTCCAACGTTATACGAATCAGTTTCGCCGGAAAACCATGTTCAAGCATAATTTGCCATAATTCATTCCGTTTCATTAAATCGTACGCCGCCTTGAAATTAATAAGCAGATGATGTGTCTGCAAGTTGTACTCCCGGAATATATCAAGGATTTATCTCAGGGTAAACATTTGGGGACGTTGATACTTTTGGTAGGGCCTCACGAAAACCTGCTTGGTATTCGCCGACGAAGGACTCTTCAAGCGGTCTCAATCTGTTGAACAGAATACGGGACATAACTTTGTACGCCGAATTAAGGAGGGTTATTCCTCGGTAATTGGAGCACTCCAAAATGTATGGAAAAATTACCCCTGATAGAACACTTTATAATTGGCCTTAGGTGCCCGCCAGAGTGAAAGCGACGTGCGATGCGACGCGACGTGACTCACGTAAAAGAATAACAATTATAATCAATGAACCGTCAAAATGCACTGTCGCGTCGCAACGCGCTGTCGCTTTTACTTTGGCTTCACCCTTACGTGAAAAAGGAAAACTTACACTTTCGTGTAGTGAGTTTTTAAAGATATTGATTTTCAGATAAGGGGCCATCCACAAAGTACGTCACGCCTCTAGAGGGGAGGGGGGTTCAGAGCAGCGTGACGATCCATACAAAAATGTTAGAGGTTTGTTACGAAAAGCGTGACTAAGGGGGGGGGGCAATTTCTGCGTAACGTACTTTATGGAGTTTTCCTAATATACTAATAACACCCAAAGAAAAAACACTGTTCAAAGCTACACGACACCCTGAGTGCCTCTGAAAATACGTGTTTTTCTTTGGGTTTATTATTTTGAATTTTGAGCAACCTTCAAGGTAATATGAAAAGCATAAATAGCATATTACGATGAAGTTAGATCCCATTATAGTCATATTTACAACTATTTTCTCTTTTCATTTTTTTTATGGTCACTATAATAATCAATACACATACATTTTCGTATTCTACATCTCGGTAACCTCCCTATTTTGATGTGCTCTGGTCGTATTTTGTACAGGATTCGCTCTCCACATGTCGATATATTAAAACTTCTGAACTACTACTAGCATATTTTGGCGAAAACAAACAAATCAAAATAAGGAATGTTATTTGTTTTGATATCGTTTTTCATAGCAACGATTTTTTTTATCTAATCCCCATTTCAATGCTTCTTCCATTTATTGATCTTTCACTATATCTATATCATATCGGGAAATAGGTTTTCTACGTTACGATGATATAAAACCCTTTTAAACAAATGCAACAACCAAATTTTCCGTCCAAATTTTCAGTGACAACAAAATAGGACCACCCATTCAATTGTTGTAATCATCAATTCCACCACTTTATATCTTCAATATTTGTTAGTATAAACATTATTTGCGACTACTCCGAAGCCTCATAGCTGAGACTTCACAGTAATAAGGAGAAGAAAATACTGCACAAACTTTACCAGGTTTCGGCATTTACTGACGGGAATAACAGTCCACGCCATTTAGATTTGACTCCACAGTTCCTTTTTATTTTGAGTTTTGACAGCATTGACGAATTTCCCAACAATAAGTCTAATAAACTGTGCTGGAACTACATCTCGTTAATTTTCTGATTATCCAATCATTTCGAAATGGTCAGTATGTTTATACTCACTATTCTGCACACAGTAGTGTGACTTAAGAGAAATTTTCCACTCAACAGGTAGTACCATTTTATTCTACAAAATATCGGTAGGCAGATACTGATCCATAGTCATCTATACAAAAGAATGGACCAGCACCATGTTAGCATGAGTGTATTGTGTGCTGAAGTTTGAAAGCAGAAATAACCCAGTATTTTGCATTGGATTCAATAATATCCAGTTCTAATTCATTTGTTCACAACATATTTCGTAACCACGTTTTTTTTTTTCATTTAAATGTTGTTGGTTTTTACAATTTTGAGACGACGAGGATTTGCTTTAGGATAAGCATTGGGACTTCCTTGTCTTGTCGCATCTACCATTAAGTTGCTACTATACAAAACGTCACTAAACTGTCCTGAAGCTCACGAAAGAGCTCTATTTATCACAGGTTTTCTTGGCTTGCTCAAACGCTTCAATAATGTAGAGAGACGTTGAATGTGACCGTTCCTACACGTGACTTCCGGTTGCATTATATCAACATCTTGCTGTTTTTTCCCTTGTCCGTTGTGTTTCCACTGCAGCCAAAGATCTTGAATCATTTCTGAAGTAAACGAATAAAAACCTCTTTGATTGGGCATCAAAGGTGCATGTAACATATCGCAACATTACATGAAACTTTTGCATCTGTCATAAGTAACATACATCAGAACAAGGACGGTTAATGACACATAATTAGTGAAATTATGACAATGGTCTTATTATTTTGTTGCTCGATTTTAAACCAATTCGTAGTTACTGATGCGACATGTATGTGTAGAATGTTTGTTTTTGATACATCATGTTTAATGCAATCATTTATCACTATCACGATGGTTCAAATGCTCATCAGATGATGTCGCATTCGCTAAATCTCAACGGACAGATAATATTATGTTTGTTTGAAAATTTTATGACGGGATGGTCGAATTGTTTTGTGAACGTATGTGATCGTCAATTGATCTACAAAACTATGGGTCAAATAAAAGCAATACTAAATCAACTCTCTTGAAGGTATTAACACAACCCCATTCAAATATATTTCACTCACATGTGATGAAATCTACGATACGAGACGCATTCATATTTCAACACTTAACTGGAAGCATCTTTTGGGTCATAAAATCGCATGATAAATGAAAAAAAGCAGCTAGTGGACGAAGAATAGGACGCTTTTTGTGCCGGCAAATGTTGTTTTGCGTCCTTGATTCCAATGATGAAAAGATAAATGGGGCATTGTATTTCCATCTTAGGAATGCAGGGAGCGTAGCACTTTTCTGCCAGCGATGTCGACTATGGCGGCGCCGGAAACAACCCACGCAGACGTGACGTAAGCTGTACGGTTGAAATATAAATGACTCACGATGAAGTTGGAATCTTCGAGTGTTTCATAGTTCAAAGTAGTTTTTGAAGCAACGAGAAGAAATCAATTATTTTTCTAGTACGAGTTGTACATTTATTCAACGGAAACACGTAGTCGAGAGCCGAATTGCATTAATACTACAATTGCTGAATAAAACAAGTTTTGCAATGGGTTCTATTTTTGTAGGGGAAGTGAGGGTATAATTGACAGTGTGGGTAAAACGGACAGGAGTCCCGTTTGAGCGAAATCGTTACAAATTTGGCACTCTATCAAGTGGATCTTTTTGATTGTTTCAAATTATGAGTACAACATGTTTTACTGCATCCAAATAATAAAAATTATTTTGTTCTTAAATAATTTAATGTAAACTATGTCTGAAATGCCAAAGTGATGTAAATTTTTATGTGCAGCATTTAAGCTTTTAAAACAGAAATCGGCAAAACTAATCCGCATGATCCACGAGGATCTCAAACTTAATATGTTCAAAGATTGTATACGGGTTGAATTGATGATTTTTCTCAAAATTCCATTTTGTTAGATTTTTTCAAGAAATTTGATCATGGTGGAGTGGAACGGAAGATTTCTGGTGTGAGTAATATGGACTATATGAAGTACATACATTAAAATCATTAAAATCACATATTTCGATTGTATTCCACTAAATTGACTTCAAGCTATCGTAGTGCTTGGAGGTGCTAGGAGGAAAGAAGAAGGAAGAAAGAAAAACGAAGTGGAGAGAAGACTGACTCTCACTTTACTCTGACTTCCAGTGTGAGCATGAGCATGAGCATTATGACCGCACAATTCGCAGTTGCTACTCCGTGAATGACTAGAACTTGCGAAATTGTACAGAGAACCCAGCTACCCATTCTCAATGTACACGTTTCGGGAGCTCAAATATCTAAAGTCAACGACGTCCTTACGGTCATATAGGAAAAAAAGGATTGATAGTCCGACTCTCGTTGCTACCTCTGCATCTCCATGATTGTCTTGGAATAAGATATCGTTTTAGTTACATTTATCTGGATTCACTTCGGTAAATGATGCGGGAAATAAAACTCTCGCTGACTGAAACTTTCACTTTCTGATGTATTCACTCACCCGCGCAAAGCAGAACAAAACCACGGCGACCAGCCGATCGTTTTTCCTTCCACACAAAGCAAAACTAAATTTTGACGACCGGCCAATCCGCTTACTGGAGAAACACTACCGAACAAGAAACTAACTTTCACTTCTTACTGACTTCCAGTGTTGGGAAAAGCTCAGAATAGCAAAACTCATGAACGATTCAAAAAATTGTGAGTTGAAACGCACCCAACTCAGCACCTACAAACTCATGCAAAAAAGTGAAATAATATTCGTCGCATAAAACAACGGATATTCTTGCGTGTGTGAACAATAAATCGCTCCAAAAATGATTTTAAAGGCTTTCAAGAGCAAAATAATTTCTTGAAAAATGAGTAAAACGATGCGTTTAGGCATGAAAAACTTAGCCACGATGCATTCCTTCAAATTCGCAAGCAAACTCGCGCGGGAGGGCTCGATGTCTGAGATTTGAGTATGATTTTACGATTTAGGGTCATTTGGCCGAATGTCGTTTGGCCGAATGCCATTTGGCCGAATGCCATTTGGCCGAAAGGGTCATTTGGCCGAACAGAAAAAGGAAAGAGAAAGAAGAAAGAATCAAAGAAGAAGAAAGAATCAAGGAAGAAAAACGAAAAACAAGTAAAGTAGGAAGAATAAAGAAGAATGAAGGAAGAAAAAGGAAGAATGCAGATAGGAGATAAAAGAAGGAAGAAAGAAGATGGAAGAAGGAAGAAGGAAGAAAGTAGTAGAAAGAAGAAAGAAGAAAGAAGGAAGAAGGAAGAATGAAGTAGAAAGAAGGAAGAAGAAAGAAAGAAGAAAAAAGAAGGAAGAAGAAAGAAGGAAGAAGGAAGAAGAAAGAAAGAAGAAGGAAGAAGGAAGAAGGAGGAAGAAAGAAGGGAGTATGAAGAAGGAAGAAGGAAGAAGGAAAAAGGAAAAAGCAAAAAAGGAAGAAAGAAGAACGAAGAAAGAAGAAGGAAGAAGGAATAAGGAAGAAGGAAGAAGGGAGAAGGAAGAAGGAAAAAGGAAAAAGGAAGAAGGAAGAACAAAACAGGAAGAAGAAAAAGAGGAAGAAAGAAGAAGGAAGAAGGGAGAAGGCAGAATGAAGAAGGAAGAAGGAAGAATGAAGAAGAAAGAAGGAAGAAGGAAGAAGGAAGAAGGAAGAAGGAAGAAGGAAGAAGGAAGAAGGAAGCAGGAAGAAGGAGGAAGGAGGAAGGAAGAAAGAAGAAGGAAAAAGGAAGAAGGAAGAAGAAAGAAAGAAGTAGAAGGAAAGAAGTAGAAAGAAGGAAGAAAGAAGAAGGATGAAAGAAGAAGGGAGAGGGAAGAAGGAAGAAGGAAGAAGGAAGAAGTAGACCTGTGCGCCGAAGTATTTGTGAACGGCGGCGGCGTAAGGCCATTTTTACACCGGCGGCGGCGGCGTCGGCGGCGTCACGCCACAAGCAATGTTCGGCGGCGACGGCGGCGGCGTGATTCGGCGTGAAGAATTTTTAGCTGAGAAAAAAATGTCACGCGGCAGGCCATATGATGCTTTTTATTATTTTTATGTACAATTACTAGCATACAGTCAGACTGATGGGGTGCACATCCTAATAGGTGCAGCTTGTATGTCCACAGCAAAAGTTTACATAACATCCTCCACTAAGATATTGGCGTATCACAGCACATAAGTCCTTGGAAAGTAATTTGGATACAAATCCAGAAATTCGTTTGAAAATTCTTTAAGATATTCCTCAGAAAATTCAAAAAAGGAATTTCCCTAATGAATTTCTTCAGAACTTCCTCTAAGAATTCCCTTAAAAAAATATTTGGGTATTTCTTCGGAAATTCGTTCCGAAATTTCTTCAAAAGTTCCTTCAGGAATTTCCTTAGAAATTATTTTAGGGATTGCTTCGGAAATCCCTTTACGGAGTCTTCTGGGAATTTCTTTAGAAATTCATTCGAAAACTTTTTCAGGAGTTCCTTTGAAAATTCCTTTAAGAAAATTCCCATGGAAAATCTTTCAAGAGAAATACCTACGGACACTGTTTTAGGAATACATTCGGAAATCCATTTTAGAAAAAACCTTTGGAATTTGATTTAGGATTTTTTTTAGAAATTCCTTCAGGAATTTGATTTTGGAATTTCTAGTGAAAATTCTTCCAGTAATTCCTCAACAATTTCTAGGAAGATATTTTTTGGTATACTGTTGAAATTTCCCTCTGGACTTTATTTAGAACTTTCTCCAGGAATTATTTCCACATTTCCTATAGGAATTCGTTCGGACATTCCTCCTGAAATTCCTTTAGCAACTTTTCCAGATATTCTTGTAGATCTCCGAAAATTTCTTTTTAAATTCCTCTAAGATTTTTTTCGGGAATCTCTTCTGAAATTCTTTTAAAAAATCTTCGGAAATTTTGTTTGTAAATTCATTCATTTTTTTAAATCGTTGTTTAGGTGTTTTGTTTAAATTGAAAATAAGTTTAACACTCAAATTCCCTCGGGAGTTTCTTCGAAAATTCCGTTAAAAATTTCTCCATATTATAATTCGTTCCGGAGTTATTCTTGCAGAAATTTTGTATAGTTTACTGAAGGATTTTTTAAGGACTTTCTGGGGAAAGTTCCAAAGGAGTCTCTGAAAAATAAATGAAAGGCCTTTCCGGAAGGTTTTCTGAAGGAATCCTTGGATGATTGTCCAAATTAATTCCTGTGGCTTTTCTAAAGAGATTTTCGAAGAAATTCCTGAAGGAACTTCGACTCTATTCTTGAAGGAATAACCAAACGAGAACCTGAAAAGATTTTCGAACAGAATTTTAAATGAAGGATGTTTTAGTGGATGTCCCAAACAAATAGCTATTGGAATTAAAATAGAAATTCCTATATTTCTCTAAGAATTTCTTCGAAAATCTGGACAGTAGTGAAACAAACTCAGTTTTGACTCTAGAAACAAGACTACATGCCAAAAAACTCCCAAATATCGAGATTGCGGATATTCGGATGTTCTCAAGAATTCCTTTGGAATTTACTGCAGGAGTTCCTTCGAAAATTTCTACAGATTTTTTCGTAAATACCTTAAATAATTCCCTAGAAAATATATTCAGGAATTAATTCGGTAAGACATCAAGAAACTCATTCTAATATACCTTCAAAAATTCTGTCAGGAATTCCATCGGGAATTTCTCTAGGAATTCCTTTTTAAAAAAACGTCCACAAATGAAACCAGCTTTTGCTTTGAAATTTCCCTTAGGGATTGCTTCGGAACTTCTTAGGACCTCAGGATTTATCTTAAGGAACTCTTCTGGAAATTCTTCTAAGATTGATTTTGACAATTCCATCTGAAATTCTTTTTGGAATTGGAAATAAAAATTTCTACTCATGTAGATGGTTACACTTCCCCACAGTTGTAATGGATTCGACGCCCCTTCCTCAAAGAAGCCAGCCCTCGAAAAGCTCAAAAAGGATTGCGAATCTATTTATTAGACTGTTGGATTACACTGTTGGAAGGAGATCCCGATGGCTTCGCGTCTCTGCTTACGGGTCTGCTGCCTCCGTTTTTGCCCTTCATACAGCAGTGCATTGAAAGCAGAATGGTATTTAAATTCGATTGTAATTCTGGGTGGAGCCGCACACAGAGCAAGACTCAATCGAGAATGACGGATAATTGTACATACTCACATACTTTTGAAAAATTCCTTCGGAATTTTTTTTAAATTCCTCTGAAACTTTTCCAGGTATTCCGTAATTTCATATTCCATTCCGGTATTCCATTTTTCCATTAAATTTCGGAAATTCTTCTAGTAATTTTTTCGGAATTATCTCCGCCATTTCCTTCCGAAATTCTAGAATAAATTTTCAGATTTCAGATATAATTTCCAAAGGAATTACCGACATTCTTAAATTCCTTGTACTGAATTTTCTTGTATGTAACTGTAAGCATTTTCTTCAGGTTCATTCCTTCAGAACTCTCTCCAAGACTTCCTTCGGAAAATATTTCAAGTAAACCCAGAAATGTATTAGGGTATTGTTTATCAAAATATAGTACAGTCGACTCTCCACATCTCGATGCGTTCTACAGTCACTCTCAAAATTGAGCGTACAGCAAGGATTTGATGAATATATTCGAAAATTCCAAAGGAAATTTAATTGTTGGCTCGGTTGTTTTTAATGCATTTCAATATTCATCCCTTCCTTCAATGTATGCGCACATAAAATGGTTGAAATTTTTTCTCTAAAGTTCATTTATTTGAAAATAATCTCAAAATACGGCTATTAGATGTGACAAAATTGAGAGTACAGCGAATGTTTTTCTGTAAAATTTCTTATTATAAAAGCGATTAATGTCATTTAATGTTGTTTTTTCATGATTATATTTATAATAATAAATATCCGCTACTTAAACATTCAATGTTTTTGAATTAAACCATATTTTGGTCAAAATGGCGAACAATTAAGATGTTTAAACAATGCTATTTAACAATTCAATGCTGCTGGGCAAAATAGATGGTTTAAGATATGGATTTCACCGGCATCATATCTTATATATGATAGATAATCGAAATCGAGCGAGACACACAATAAATTTAGGAAAAATCAGTCGGTAAATGATGAAAACAGATGTTAACATACAGAGAAAACGACAAATGTTGGGAATGGCATATTTCAAATTAAGTATAACTTTATTTAAAGGTCGATGTATAGGTAGCTTATAAGCTCAGGACACTCATTCATAATAATATTAATGAAAAATGAGCAGCACACGGATACATTATAAGATGTCATTTTATATTTGAAGACTCAGTAACCGTAGGGACAAATTTGGTTGAATCATTTAAATTCACCAAGATATCATTAAATAAGCTGTCGAACTCTTAAAAAAGTTTATTTTTACTCGCCACATGGAAATCATCCAATTGTATCCCTTATGGTAACAGATCGTGGAGTTTAATCCAAATTTAATTATGAAATTACGATTTTAGTCCATCTTTTCAATATTCAATCAGAAGTGATCTACGGGGTTGAAAAGCTGTTTTTTATGTACAATACCTTAACATACACCTTGTACTTTTAGAATTCGACTGTGAATGATTGGATTCAATAATACTACTCTTAATGATAGACCTGAGACAATAATCGAGCTTTAAAACAAATTTAAGTTAAAGACATACTAAATTTGAAATATGTCATTCCTAACATTTGTCGTTTTCTCTGTATGTTTACATCTGTTTTCATCATTTACCGACTGAATTTTGACAAATTAATCGTATGTCTCGCTCGATTTTGATTATCTATCATATATAAGATGCGATGCCGGTGAAACATACAAATTTAAGCATTTATTTTGCCCACAGGCATTGAATTGTTAAATAGCAATGTTCTTACCTTTGACTTGTTCGCCATTTTGACTAAAACATGGTTTAATTTCAAAACATTGAATGTTTAAGTAGCGGATGTTTATTATTTATTATAAATATAATCACACATCTGAATGGCGCTGAGAGTACAGGCAGTGAAAGGCAAGGCAGCGGAGGAGATGACTACGTCAGTTCAGCGGACGATGGAAGCCAACCGGCCCCCACCTTGAGGGAAGTTAAGGATGCCATTCAACAGCTAAAGACCAATAAAGCAGTTGGTAAGGATGGTATCGGAGCTGAGCTCATCAAGATGGGCCCGGAAAAGCTGGCCACTTGCCTGCACAAACTGATAGTCAGAATCTGGGAAACCGAACAGCTACCGGAGGAGTGGAAGGAAGGGGTTATATGCCCCATCTACAAGAAAGGCGACAAACTGGAGTGTGAGAACTTTCGAGCGATCACCATCCTTAATGCCGCCTACA
Source organism: Armigeres subalbatus (assembly GCF_024139115.2). Classification (NCBI taxonomy): domain Eukaryota; kingdom Metazoa; phylum Arthropoda; class Insecta; order Diptera; family Culicidae; genus Armigeres; species Armigeres subalbatus. The sequence continues at coordinate 360,149,765 of NC_085140.1, read as the reverse complement.
AAGTGATATCCCAGATCATCTTCCGTCGTCTGTCACCATTAGTGAACGAGTTCGTGGGAAGTTATCAAGCCGGCTTCGTTGACGGCCGCTCGACAACGGACCAGATCTTTACTGTACGGCAAATCCTTCAAAAATGCCGTGAATACCAGGTCCCAACGCACCATCTGTTCGTTGATTTCAAGGCGGCATACGACAGTATAGACCGCGTAGAGCTATGGAAAATTATGGACGAGAACAGCTTCCCTGGGAAGCTTACCAGACTGATCAAAGCAACGGTGGATGGTGTGCAAAACTGTGTGAAGATTTCGGGCGAACACTCCAGTTCGTTCGAATCGCGCCGGGGACTAAGACAAGGTGATGGACTTTCGTGCCTGTTGTTCAACATTGCGCTAGAAGGTGTCATGCGGAGAGCCGGGTGTAACAGCCGGGGTACGATTTTCAACAGATCCAGTCAATTTATTTGCTTCGCGGATGACATGGACATTGTCGGCCGAACATTTGCAAAGGTGGCAGAACTGTACACCCACCTGAAACGTGAAGCAACAAAAGTTGGACTGGTGGTGAATGCGTCAAAGACAAAGTACATGCTTGTGGGCGGAACCGAGCGCGACAGGGCCCGCCTGGGAAGCAGTGTTACGATAGACGGGGATACCTTCGAGGTGGTCGAGGAATTCGTCTACCTCGGATCCTTGCTAACGGCTGACAACAACGTTAATCGTGAAATACGAAGGCGCATCATCTGTGGAAGTCGGGCCTACTACGGGCTCCAGAAGAAACTGCGGTCGAAAAAGATTCGCCACCGCACCAAATGTGTCATGTACAAGACGTTAATAAGACCGGTAGTCCTCTACGGACATGAAACATGGACAATGCTCGAGGAGGACTTGCAAGCACTCGGAGTATTCGAGAGACGGGTGCTTAGGACCATCTTTGGCGGTGTGCAAGAAGACGGTGTGTGGCGGCGAAGAATGAACCATGAGCTCGCCCAACTCTACGGCGAACCCAGTATCCAGAAGGTAGCTAAAGCCGGAAGGGTACGATGGGCAGGACATGTTGCAAGAATGCCGGACAGCAACCCTGCAAAGATGGTGTTCGCTTCCGATCCGGCAGGTACGAGACAGCGTGGAGCGCAGCGAGCGAGATGGGCAGACCAGGTGCAGAATGACTTGGCGAGCGTGGGGCGTATCCGAGGATGGAGAGATGCGGCCTCGAACCGTGCATTGTGGCGTCAAATTGTTGATTCAGTGTTATCTGTTTAGATGTTAACTAAATAAATGAAAAATGAATGAAAATAATCATGAAAAATCAATATTAAAATACATTAATCGTGTTTATAAATTTTATTGAAAAAGAAAATCACTGTACGCTAAGTTTTGTCACATCTAATAGGCGTATTTTGAAATTATTTTCAAATAAATGAACTTTAGAGAAAAAATTTCAACCATTTTATGTACGCATACATTAAAGGAAGGGATGAATATTGAAATGCAATAAAAACAACCGAGCCAACAATTAAATTTCCTTTGGAATTTTCGAATATATTCATCTAATCAAATCAAAATCAATATTCCGACATTCTTAAATTTCCCAAGAATTTTGTTGGACATTCATCCAAGAATTCCTTCAGAATTTTCTCCAGGGATTTCATCAGAAAATCATTCAGAAATTACTACGGGGATAAATCCAAAAATTCCTCAAAACTCTAAGAATTTTCTTCAATTATTCCTTCAGAACTTCCTCCAGGATGTCCTTTGGACATTATTTCAAAAAAACCAAGAAATTTTTTTGAGCATTTTTTATCAAAATAAATGAAACCCGCTATTTTTCTCAGAACAATTCTAGCAATTTAAGTACAAGTAGGAGTGAAGGAAATGTTCAATTTGATGGGTCACGTGTCCCACCGTGCTCCAGCTCCAGAAGCCAAGTTACCATTTTTGCATTCGCAATGCAATTGCAATCACAATGATACTCCATGCTCAGGGAAGTTTAAAAAATCCTACCGGACTGGTAATCTAAATCCAACTTTCATAGTGTTGTAGCCGCTAATATAAGCACTAGACCAATTAAGATATGTAACATTCAAACCTTTAAAAAACCAAACCAAATCCGACTACAATGAGGTTATTCCACATGAAGTTACATATGAGATTAGAAGTTCATCACTACGCTCGTTGATTTGTAGGTCTGTTGCCAAGAAGTTCTTGAATGACCTCGCATTTAACACGCCAATGCCGGTAAAAGTGACAGACAGAAAAACAAATCTGCTAAAGGTATAACAGCTATTTAATTAATGCCTGATAGGTTGCCTTCGTTCTGTAGATGCAAACATACTACATACTGTGATTTTCGTGTTGGCCAATCATCGGCGTGAAATACGAAATTCGGCGGCGTGGAGCCAATCGGCGTATGGCGCGCCGCCGACACCTTGACCGGCGTCGGCGTACGTCAATAAGTGCCGGCGGCGGCGGCGTGGCGCGGCGGCGCACAGGTCTAGGAAGAAGGAAGAAAAAAGAAGGAAGAAGGAAGAAGGAAGAAGGAAGAAGGAAGAAGAAAGAAGGAAGAAGGGAGAAGAAAGAAGGCAGAAGAAAAAAAGAAGAAGAAAGAAGGAAGAAGGAAAAATAAATAAGGAAGAAGAATAAAAGGAAGAAAGAAAAATGAAGAAGGAAGAAGGAAGCAGGAAGAAGGAAGAAGGAAGCTGGAAGAAGACATAAGGAAGAAGGAAGAAGAAATAAGGAAGAAGGAAGAAGGAAGAAGGAAGAAGGAAGAAGGAAGAAAGAAGAAGGAAGAAGGAAGAAGGAAGAAGGAAGAACGAAGAAGGAAGAAGGAAGAAGAAAGAAGGAAGAAGGAAGAAGGAAGAAGGAAGAAAGAAGAAGGAAAAAGGAAAAAGGAAAAAGGAAGAAGGAAGAAGGAACAAGAAAGAAGGAAGAAGGAAGAAGGAAGAAGGAAAAAGGAAGAAGGAAGATGGAAGAGTGAAGAAGGAAGAAGGAAGAATGAAGTAAGAAGAAGGGAGAAGAAATAATGAAGAAGGAAGAAGAAATAATAAAAAAGGAAGAAGAAAGAAGGAAGAAGAAGAAATAATGAAGAAGGAAGAAGAAAGAAGGAAGAAGGAATAATAAAACATGAAGAAAAAAGGAAGAAGGATGAAGGAAGATGAAAAAAGGAAGAAGAAAAAAAAAGGAAGAAGGAATTATGCGAGGTGAACCGGTCCAGGACCGAAAACCACATTAATAAAGATAATAATAATAATAAGAAGGAATTAGAGAGAAGGAAGAAGAAAAAGAAAGAGAAGGGAACGAAGAAGGACTAAAGAAAAAATAAGGAAACAAGAAGAAGGAAGAAGAAAGACGGAAGAAAGAAGAAGGAAGAAGGAGAAGAGAGAATGAAGAAGGAGAAAAAAGAAGAAGGAAGAAGTTCTCTGCTCTCAGTTCTCTGTTCATTTTTCTCTTCCCACTTTTCACAACTCACTTTTCACTTCAAGTAAACATTACTCACGTTTCATTTCTCACTCTTCGCCACTCGTAATTTGAGGTCAATTTTTTTAACTATTCGGCCAAACGGCATTCGGCCAAATGACCCGTTCGGCCAAACGGCTTTCGGCCAAACGGCATTCGGCCAGACGGCATTCGGCCAAATGGCCTGACACCGATTTTACAAGCACTGCTCACTTCTCATTCGGCCTAATGACCATTCTGCCTAATGACCGTTCGGCCTTATGACCTTCGGCCTAATGGCCTCATACCGAATGTTATATCATACCGATAAATCCCTTCAGTTGCCTATTATGATTAAATCTTCAAATAGAAGAAAAGAAACACTGGTAAATATTATTCACGAATGGCTACAAGATAACCTTGCTTCAGAATACTCACATCCGTAGGTGTATTCAATAAGCGAAAGCCATCAATCTGTCATATCAGGGATTTGATGTCAATATGATGATAAATTCCGCTTATTTTTGTGGCTATCACACCTCGAAAAAAAAAACGCCCAGTACAATACCAATCTTGCGTTGTTGATGTCAACAGCTAGCCTCCGGAAATAAATAGGAAAAGCTTCAGCAGATTTTATCATCGGGAAAAATTACCTTCTGTCTGTCTACGACTTATCAATTGGTGCACAAATCGTGTTAAATTTATCACAATTGATCTGTGCACAATACGATTGGAATTAGATAACACAGCCTATATGATAAATGGGGATGGGCTTCCGAGTACGGATCAAACATCAATCGTACTTTTTCTCCAATATGGAAAGAGCAATGCGATACGATGAAATGTATGCAAATGGGATGGAAATGAAGATCTGATAGACATTGTGCCTGTTTCCGTTAGCTTCTGATATGCCAAGAATAGAAAGGCATGAAAAGTTTCATGTTTGACTGTTTCCGACCCTGGACGGCCGGTCGAATTGTGACGTATGTTCGCAGTATCTCTTTTTCGTTTGTGGTTTTTTTAGCATACATTTTCTGTTGAACGCATGATGATTGCTGATGAGCTTTATTATGCGAAGAAAAAGTTTTGGTGAAATGATGAATTGGAACAGCTTTTGTTAGAATATTACGGTGTTATGTACGATCATGAGTGCCTTCGGAAACCAAGCAGTTGGACGTGACAGAGCTCACCATTCAGAATGTGGCCAATTTTAAATCCCCTTGGTCTATGAACTTTTTTTGAGGAAACTATATGCAGCGGCGGAGTGGCACATCACCACCGTATTTGGATGCAAACTATAATTAGCTACAAGCACTGTCTATGGAACAAAGGGTCGTAATTTTATACTCATGACTAATACTAAATGATCAACGATAAGCTTGAAAAAATGCATCTAAAGCAAAATTTTACTTATATCTATTAAGCATATGCGGTATTTCGAAAAATTTCGTTTCAGGTGGTTCGAAACGAAATTCCGCGGAATTTCGCGGAATTTGAGCATGGCGAAATCTGATTTCTTGATTTCGTTTCGTTTCGTAAAATTACAAAAATTTCGCTAGAAAAAACAAGCTTCTAACGAAATTTAACGGAATTCCGCGGAGTTTCGAAACAAATTTAAACTTAAACCATACTTTATATTATTAAAAATTTTGGCTGCGCCGCTGAACAAAACCGTAAAGTTGTTTTCAAAACTTTAAGTTATACCATTTTTTCTATTTACGCTTACTACATAACCCCATTCCTAGTCGACAAAAATAGTTTTCGTCTATTAAACATCTTCAGCGTTTCAAAGATTCAAATTTGTATTTTGTGATATTTTTTACTATTTGTACAATATGAATGCGGAATCGGTCGTGTTGCTCCGAAGCAAGTAGGGGAAGGAGGGGCAATATGCCCTACCTAAGCAAAGACTCCTTTAATGTCTTAGCTGTAACAATTTTCATGGGTATTTTTACCCCAATCCAATAAACAATATAGCTAACTGATGCCATCTAAAAATTGTGAGAAATCTCAATCAAATTGATAATATTCACATTTCAAAAAAGTGGTGATATTTCGCTGCCGGAAAACTCATGAGGCAAAACGCCTTCTAACTGGCAGCTATTAGGGAACAACGCATCACGCGTCGTCGAATCAGCATTCTGGTATGAACAGTGCGTGGAGACGCGTAGTACATTGTAGGTTAGTTGCCCTAGGGCGTTTTGCCTCACTGAAATGTTAGATGTTTCGTTTCTGTTATTTTGACACTTTTTTCGCCTAACCTATATAATTTTAGGTCTAGTTTCGTTACAGTCATGCCAAATACCGTAAATATGAGGGAATACCCAAAATGCGTTTTGCCTCAGGGGGCGTTTTGGGGCCTCTTCCCCTATACAATAAAAATAACTTTTTTGTAGCCCATGAATATTATTTAATTGAGTCGCCACGAATATCTTGGTCTATACCCTTTCCCCTTATTAACTGTTGATAATATGATGATATTCCTTCCCGATTGTAAATATCATAAAGTCTCGGCTCCGTTAAGTGTTATACACGCCTGAGTCTGTCAAATAAACGAAATAGCTAAAAAAAATATTATTTAATTGGTGAGATGTGCATATTTGCTGTTTCTTGGCCAATCAAGATTAGCAACTACGATGTGTACAGTTAATCAAGCTAAGTTCTTCTTTGGCTATTTGCACAATATGTAAGGAACATTGAAGATTTGTGGGCATTTCTAGATCTTCGCATGGAATTTGCAAAAAAAAACAGAAGGATCATTAAAATTGCAGGTTGGCGTTTTGGGGCTCTTCCCCTAAGTTCTTTACTTATGATTGACAAGACAATAGCTCGGTTTCTATCCGAAATACATATCTTTGTGCATTTTAGAAAGGTGCACATGATTTTTCTAAGCATTCATTTTCTAATTTTGACTTAGCTCAATACTATAAAATCACGCTGACAAGACAAAATGAAGTATGCTTCAGCATAATTACATTATTCTTAAGTGAACTAAGGTTTTAAACGATATTTGAATCCGTATATAAAAAATCCCATAATTTCTATAAAGCACTGTCCAGTTAGAATCCGGAATCATTTATTGTATTGCAGCGGCACGGAAAGTGACCGCTACAAGAATTATTTTACAGCGGTATGTCTACCTAGGCGCCCACTTTCTGTTACATTTCATGGTGTTTCGTGCAGCGAGTCAAAAATTGTTCCAGATGGAAGCCGCGAGGAGAGAAAAAATTCTGCACTCCCCCGTTGTCCAGCTCATCGACGGTGAATCCTACGTCAAAATGGATTTAGGACAGCTTCCTGGCCAAAAATTCTGCATGTCGACGGCACAAGGAGTTGTTCCTGCGAGATTAAGTTTGCTTTTATAGACAAATTTGCCAAGAAACTGATGATTTGGTGAGGGATATGCAGCTGCAGAGCAAAGATCAAAGTGTTCGTGACGAATAAGACGATGGACTTTAAGCTGTACAAGGAAGAATGTCTCAAAAACCGCGTACTAAGTTTCATGAAAGCCCATGAAGGTCCCGTGAAGTTTTGGCCAGATTTGGCGAGTTGCCACTACAGCCGGGAAGTCATCCAGCTGTACCGCGATAATAATGTAGGTTTCAACTATAAAAACATAATCCATCCAACTGGCCGCAGTTCCGGCCCATCGAGACATTTTGGGCAATAATGAAGCGGAAGCTAAGGAAAAGTGGATAAACAGCTCAGAACACGATTCAGATGACCAAAATGGGGAACGAATGTGCCAAGGAACTTGTCTTCGGAGGTGTGCAGAGTTTGATGAGAGGAATAAAGAAGAAAGTGCGAATTGTCGCTAGAAAACTAGAAATGATTTGCATTTATATTTTTTCCTTAAAGTACAATAAATTACCTTTGTTTTGATGTATTAAACTTATTTGTATATCAATACGTTACCTAGATACAGATGTTTTATTATTCCGGATTCTAAATGGACATAGCTTTATATTTTTTATACTTGCTGATATAAAACTGATATAAAATTGATCATATTCGGGAGCACACGCTCCACTATGAATTCCTTTGAAATCGGCACAAATTCTGGGGTATTGCCTTATTGTCAATGGTATATGCGGCGAAAATGCGGTGATTTATCACAGACTGCCTCTTCTGTTATTATAACTTTATTGGTCGCAAAACAGTTATTTGACTTCGAAAAAGTGAAATCAGAAATGCGTGTACATAATGTAAAACCAATTTAACAAAAATTCCGCGGAAAAAAAAATTAAAATTTCGTTTCGTTTCGAAAAATATCGAATTAAATGAACCTTGATTTCGTATCGTTTCGAAGTCTCGAAAGAAAATTTATATTTCGTTTCGTTTCGATCCGATTCAACATAGACATTTTAAATTTCGTTTCGTTTCGTTTCGTTAAAAAAAGTATGTTATCGCATACCCTTAATATCTATATGCTTTGTCTAAATGCATAGTTTTGTTTTGTTTTGTAGAGACTATGCCTGCTTAATAACTTCATCAAATGTTTTAATGTTACACCAACTGTCGACCTTTTGTCCTTCGACATTTTGTCTTACAACATTTTCATCTGCGAACTTGTTCTCATTTATAAATAATATTCAGATGTCCTCCGTTTTGCCTAAAGTATGCTACTCTAATCATATATAGTATACTTGCTCTAACAGGTGGATAGCAAAATTATTCATCCCAAAATGACAAATAAGCACATTCAACATAAGCAAATGTCCCCTTTCTAATATCTAAGTGAATATAATATCTCAACCTCAATAAAGGCAAGATCTATGGGTTGAAACGATATTTACTATGTCCCTATTTTCCAAGCCGATCCTAGGCGAAAATTGAATTTTGAATAACTCCTCCAGCCCATCTTTCGCAGGTACTGCACATCAATCACTTCTCAAATTTGTTAGCAATGTAAGCCCCATTTTATCGCAAATCGAATTCTGCAGCCGCCAGTGATATATTCTCGATCTGGAAGCGCTGCCTGAAGATACATTAATCATGCGATCAGAATCGCAAATTCATGACCACATATCGATGTAAATCACATTTAACTGTCGTATGACACACACGGTTCACATTCACCGGGTAATTCAATAAATATCTGCCTTCACTCTTATTCCGCCGGTTCGGGTCAGGAACCGTTTACATCCGTCAATGAGCCCCGCGGGATGCTACTCCGACTGGAGCACATTCTCCCTCATTCGCTCCATCACTATCTATTGCAACGTCGATGTTGGTTGCCAAGCTATGAATATTCAACGAATCTATTAGAAAGCACAATAAATCATACTATTTTCCCATCTTTCTCCTTCATTTTCAGAACGAACACGGTCGGTTGTTTGCCGATTCCACCGGCAGCTGCTCTACCGGCCAGCCACCCACCGAACCGAACCAGAAATCATACCGAAACCGAAACGAAACGTGAAGGAATCCCGCGTGTTCCGGATGTTGTGGCAAGTCCAGTGAACCAGAAACCGAAAACAACCTCCCCTGCGGGCGGCCTGTTCGCTTTCTCACATTCCAATAGGGAGCAGAGTGGAGCGCAGCAGAGCCGACGATGGGAATGGAAGTGCAGTGAATCGCAGTGGTCGTCGCCCGGAGTGAAATGAAGAGCACTAATTTCGAAAAGTGGCAAGCCCTCCCGTCGAGACGCTTGGACCAACAGAAATCAGCGGAGCAAACCAGCACGACTTTTACCGGTGCAGCTTGCGCCAACTGCAGGAAACGGTCGTCTGCTCCGCTGGAAGTGGGAGGAAAAATCGACGTCTGACCACACAGCAGCGCTAGAAGTGAATGGCGACGAAATGCTAGCAGGAGGAGCGGGGTTTTGTCGGGTTTGTTAGTTTTTTGCCATTTAGTTGATTCCCTTCAGGGAGTGATGCCGTAGTTGTCGTCGTCGTTTGTCGATGTTTTTGTTGGATTCACAAGATTTTTTTGGGAGTCAAGAACCCTGTCATCAACAGAAATCAAGATAAATGTAAGGCGAACGAACATATCAGACAGGATGCATAAATATGATTTGTAGCATTAGCTTTCCTAACTAGCCATACAGAAATTGGTTACTTCTCTTCTCGAAAGTTGTAGAGTTGTATGTTTTCAAAAATTACAGATCTAGACATTTAAGGAAAATGTGTCTTGGTGATCTTTACATCAAGATTTGTTTTTGGCTAAATAAGGCTGCATCAATCTGGAGATTTTAAAATTATACTTGTGGTGAATGTGAACAGCGTTTTGTATCAAATCTCGCATGCTCAGAATGTCACACTTGTTATGTCAGCTTAATGCATCTATCTAAACGACTCACGTTGGCTCCTTCAGGAACAAGTATATTAATCGTGTACACTGTACAGAAACATAACTTTGATCCACACAATCTTCCCAAATCCATTTGACGCTTGATGACAGAAAAGGCCACAAATTTGCATGGTGTTATGGCGAGCTATATGCGCAATCAAAGCAAGATTGAAATTAAATGTGGAAATCTCTGGTTGGGTGTTCAGTTGATGTTACTCTGTAAGGCGCTGACCTGCATCCTTAGGGTTAGCCGATCCAACCTCGTCCTTCAGCCTTAAATCCCGAATTGTAGCACTTACCTCTGGTTTCAAATAGGTTTCGATTATGAACGCTACGTCAATCTCCTTCTCCTTTAGGAAGCCACTAAGCTCGATTATTATGCTCTTGAGCGCGCAAGTTGGCCAGAAGCCAAGTTTAGGGACGAAAAGGCGCGTAGTGTAAACCTAGTTGTAACGGGATTCGCAACAGTTGTTAAGAGCACCAGCACACGAAGGTGTCGATCTTGCTGAGGATGTCACAGATTTCGCAAAAGGACCAGAAAGGCCCGCCTTTATAATAATTACAAGAGTTTTGTGTGTCTGGGTTTCCATCACGATCCAGGAGTCAGTGCCAGTAGTACCAACTGTCCTAAGCTGAGTAGACTAAACGAACTAGACTATTGGAACTTCTAATTTAGTTGGATGGCTTTGCCGATCCAGTTTTTAATGTCGGCTGAAGGTACGGAGTTAGTGACGCCTTGTCATTGATATCCTGTTTCAGCTGTCAAATCAGCAGCCGTGTTTTCCTGAAGTCCGCAATGCCGCGGGATCCAAGCAAAGCTGGTGGTACTGGGCATAAAACTCTGACCCAGTGGTGTTTGGAGGGTCGTAATCACAACGGCGAATTAAGTGAATTCGATAAAATGAGTACAGATTGATCTCAAGAAATAGTGGCGGCAATGAAAACTTTTGGAAAATATGTCCCTTGGGAGGGCAGGCTTTCAAGAACGGTCAGGCCATTCCCGGGTACACCTATCATGACACATAGGTGCGATAGAGATCGGTCGGTTCAGCGATGCTCGAATCTGGCGAAGACAGTACTCAGCAGCACTGCAACATTCCTTCAAGGAGCCTCGGTGTTGTCTCCCTTTTGAAAACGCTGATGAGGAACCACAATTTTCGCTGTTGAAATGGAGCAAATTACGAGTGCCAGCTCCTCGTTCCGTGTCAGTGGATGCCAGTCACTAGGGGAAAACCAGCGTTGGCTACCGTGTGCAGAATCCGATCTTCTTGCTATATAAGAAGGTTCCTGTAATCTCCGGATGGGACGGTTCCGTACACGGTGATATTTTGGCATATGACTACCAGCATACGGTGGCGAAATGGGAAGACGCCTTCTTCAGCGCAGGCGGCCGCTGCAGGTGTAGAGGGGAAAAGTTCGGAAGCTATGCGCAAGAACTCATTCAATACTGGGGAGAGGATGTTGATAAGTTCTCTGCGTACTCGGCTTGTCAGTTCAAACTCGTAAAGCAGTATGCTATCGATCACCGCTTTTCTAATTCAGTGCCGGATGGCCCTGTTGTTAGTCCTATGAGATTTTGTAAGGGTTGTGATCAAGTTGATCCTGATCCTGCAGCCGCAAAGGTGGTGGAATTGCAGGAAAGTTCTGATTATCAAACGGTTAAAAAAGGCTCCAGTTTGGATGGTTCTTGATAGAGGTCTTCTAGCGAATTTCACAGAACTTCATACGCTTCGGGTAGGCCTTCATGGAAACCCAGTGTTTGCCCTCCTATTTGGCACACTACTTCCGCTATCTGTTCACGTTCTTCTACTCCGTGGTCTTCACCACATTGCGTGCATTGAGCGTTAATAAAACAGTTCAGAGTTCTATGTCCAAACTGGAAACAGTTCAAGCAATGGGTAACGTTTATATGCACCAGTTTATATTTGTTCGGTAAATTACTTTTATCGTTTTAAGGTCATTGAAGCTCGTCGAAATGCGATTTTGTAGATGTTGATTTGATTGAGACCATTAGCTTCCAGAGCTTCATTCAAGTCAGACACATCCACGTCGACAAAGCCACGCAACACAACCTCTTTTCATTTCTCAAATTACGGAAAATGTTTCTAAATTTTCTAGAAAATGTTTAAAGATTTTCTAGCTTATCGATTTGTCTTGAGATCAGTTGTGTTGAAAAATGCAAACAATTTGCAAATTTGAAGGGAAAAGCTGAAAAATTATTAAAACACATTATACATATAGGGTGAGTTGTAAGGAAACCCAATTCCACCGCACGAAAATTGATCTAAAGTGCGGCGTCGCAAGAATAAACTCATAAATTGACATTTGAAACGCCAAATTCAACAACAAACGAGAGAAACGGAGGTTTCAAGGTTGCTAGTTTCAATTTTTTTAGATTTTCTAAAGAAAATTCTTTTGAATTTCCTAGAAAAGCTACCAATAGATTTTTTTTATTTCAACTCCAATGTATTTTTGGAAATATGTATACAGTTTTGGCTCACATCCCGAACAGACTCATATTCCGAAATCTCCTTACATGGAGATTTATTAGAAATATTTCATTATTATTGCATAAGGCAAGCATACAAATTGAGGACATTAGAACAGGACCTGTGCGCTGTTTGAAATTTAATCGGCGGCGGTGGTAACGGCGTGGGTCGGATTAGGCCTATTTCATGCATTAAACATTCTGCGGATTTCTTCGGAAGCTTTCCGGAGCTCCCCCGTAAGTTTCTCTTGGAATTCTTCCGGAAGCTTCTCCAGGAATTCCTTCGAAAGTTCCTCCAACATTTGCTCCACGAATTCCTCTGGAAATTCCTCCAGAAGCTACTGCAGGAATTTCTCCAGAAGTTCCCCCAGGAATTCCTCCGATTTTTTTTCCAGAAAATCCTTCCCAAGTTCCTCCACAATTTCCATCGGAAGTTCCTCCAGGAGTTCCCCAGGAAGTTCCTTCAGGAATTCTTCCGGAAGTTCCTCCTCAAATTCCTCCGGTAGTTCCTACAGGAATTCCTCAGAAAGTTCCTCCAGGAATTCCTCCGGATGATAATCCTCCAAGAATTCCTACGAAAGTTCTTCCACAAATTCCTTCAGATTTTTCTCAAGGAATTCCATCGGAAGATATTCTAGAATATTCCGACTAATCAAAACGTCGGAGCATAAAACGTATTTAAGTATCAAATAAAACTGCTATCGACGAAATATTTCAATATCAAAGCACATTTTCAGTCCTCAACCTCATTTAACTTCTCTAGAAATTACTGTCGAAATTCCTCTAAAAAAATCTCCAGGTACTATCCCAAACTGATCGTCAAGAAATCGCCCAGAAAACTCTTCTGGATTTTTTCGCTAAATTCCTTCAGGAATTCTCACAGAATATCCCAAAGAATTTACCCTGGGAATTCCATAAATTTTACTTCCACGAGGTCCTCCAGGAATTTTCCTAAAAAATCATCCAGGAATTTCAATGGAATTCACTTTAAGAATTCTCCAGATATCCCTCCACTCTCCAGATATATTTACCCGGGAAATTCTTCGGGAAATTTATTTTGAAATTCTTCAAGGTATTCCTTAGAAAATTGTTTATTCTTTTCTGAAGGAATTCACTATGACTTTTTTGTAGAAAAATCCGGAGGAGATTCTGAAAGATTTCATGAAACAATTCCTGGAGGATTTATTTAAGAAATTCTCGAAAAATTTCTTATTTTTAATTGGATAAATTCTTGAATGAGTTTTCGATGCAATGTGTAGATTTGCAAATAGACTTACTGGATGAATTCTAAAAAAAAAATCTGAAAAAGTTGTTGAAGATATTCTAGAACTTGAAGTATTTTTAAAGAAAGTGTATGTGGAATTTGAAAAGGTCTTGCTGAATTTTTGAACAAATTTTACATGTATTTCTGAAATAATTTTAGAGCGAAATACCGAAGCAATTCTTGAAGACATTTCAGGAGGTGTTCTAGAATCAATTCCCACATTTTCTGAAGCTTTGAATGTCAGTCAGGTGGATTTCTAAGAAAAAATCGGTTTATGCCGTTGTATAGCAAGGGATCTACTGGCCATGGTGGCCTTACAAAGACATTTTTCCACAATTTTTCTTGCAGCTAAAAATCAGCTCCATGCTAGATACTGTTGCCATCCAATGATTTCTAAAAAGATGGGAACGCCGTCTTCTATCAGATGGTGCACACACTGGATACTTAACACCTAGCATTAGACAACGGATGGAACATTTACACAACACCCAGTGGACCAGTGAAGAATTTTCCGCTTTACAAAAAGTTTTCTTCTTACCAGGACGGAAATCGAACCCGCACCGGATATGAATCCCACAAATACAACATCAAATCCATTTCGATTCGCAGACTTTATCTCAAATGAAAATAAATTCTTCATATACATCAGTTGGGGCCCTTCTTAGCCATGTGCCAAGATGCGCGGCTACAAAACAAAACCATGCTGAGGTTGCCTTGGATCGATTCCCGGTCCGGTCTAGGAAATTTTTGGGTTGGAAATTTTCACGACTTACCTGGGCACAAAAATATCATCTCGATAGCCTCATTTATACAAATGCGAAAATGGTAATTTGGCTTAGAAACCCTAGAAACGAGGTTGTGGAATGAAATGGAATTGTACTAAACTCGTCTTATGACATAACAGTGTCGCAGTTAATAACTGTAGAAGACCCGATTGGAAACTAGGCTGCGCGGCGTGATGGAATTAAATGGAAAGTACTAAACGTGTCTTAAATAGTAGACATAGAAGTAGATAAAAGTCATAAAAACGTGGCTGAAAACCTTTTCAGCCTTTTCAAGGCAACCTCAGCATGGTTTTGTTTTGTAGCCGCGCATCTTGGCACATGGCTAAGAAGGGCTTCAACTGATGTATATGAAGAATTTATTTTCATTTCAGATAAAGTCTTCAAATCTAAATGGATTTGATGTTGTATTTGTGGGATTCATAGCCGGTGCGGGTTCGATTCCCGTCCTGGTAAGAAGAAAACTTTTTGTAAAGCGGAAAATTCTTCACTGGTCCACTGGGTGTTGTGTAAATGTTCCATCCGTTGTCTAATGCTAGGTGTTAAGTATCCAGTGTGTGCACCATCTGATAGAAGACGGCGTTCCACTATGGGGGATCCCCATACAAGCGAGCGGTCAAAAATAAAATTGGACTTTTAAAGTGATTTTCCACTTAGTTTTAGCTGTGTATGGTCGAAATAGCATGAATATACAATTTCCAACCCCCCCCCCTTTGGGGATCGTCTATGAATTACGTAATTATTTTTTTCATAGGTTCGATTAACGTGACAAAGCAAACCTATTTGGGAAGTTGAAATTTCGTGCGTTTTCTTAAGGAGAAGGAAGGGGGCTGTACAAAAACTAAGTTCAGCAATTTATGGACATTATGGCGGCGATCATGTTAAATGACATTAATTTCATGACATTCCGTGATATTTTTGTTCTCACTCTCATGCCTCACAATTTGTATTTAGAACAATTTGTTTGACAAAGTACTAGGATCTGAAGGATCATAAAGCATTAAATGTTAATCAAATAATCAGAATTGAAAATAACTTTTGAAAAAGGGTATTAGCAAATTAGAAATCGCAATCCCATGACATTTTTACGTGTACAAGTTATTCAAAAATGAGATTAATATATTCTCAAAAATGTGGACATTCATTGTGGAATGTAAGAATGCTCCATTCTTCCGAAAAGCAAAATTCTTTTAATTTAAATAACAACACTATTTGAATTACTTTTGATTTGTTTTCATGATTTCTACAAGTTATATACAGCATCATTCTTTTTCTGTGTCAAGGTTTAAGTCTTCAATGATATTTTCTTCAATTCCATCAACGATGGAAGATGAGATAAATTCATCTAAAGTATTAGAAGATAAAGAACTTTTGAAAATCTTCAAATATTACAAAATTACGCATGGCATAAGAATAACTAAGTGAAAAATTTTTTCCAACGTCTCCTCGTTATCCAAATCGAGCTTAAAATGGATCTGATTCATGTAAGGCACGAAGGAAAATGTCAACATTTGCCTCTCTTGATCATTTTCTTGCATTATGAGTTCTAAATTTCTTCAACTGTTTATATTGACTTTCCGCTGGTTGTTCAGCCAGTGAACCTCAAAGTGTAGATGAGTGAATAAATATTTCCCTACCATTAGCCAGACATTCATGAACACTAGCAGGAATTTCATACGCTCCGTTCTAACTAAGATATTGTTCGTCTTTACTTTTGCAATAAACATGTCGGGAATTATTGATTCCAGGAGATTTATAAATATTTACATATTATGAAATCTCATATTTAGTTCTCCATCAGTAGCTAATGAATAGCTCAGAAAATTAGGTTTAGAGAATGACTCAAACCACTCAAGCCCCAAACGCATTTCAGCGGAATGGCGACGGAAACAGTAAAATTTGACAGGAAATATATGAGCGAACTGTTAAATCCTTCCGTTACCGTTGTGCTGCATTGCATTGGGGGTTTTATTCATTTACTCCTTTGAAAAGTTAATTAAATGAGCTCAAATGGTTATAAATAAAGTCGAAGTTATTACCAATAAATGTATTTTGACCATACCCTTTGAGCGCATAGTTCAGTCTGACTCATTTTCAATAGGAAACGATTGGTCTAGATTGCGCGTCTAAGGAAACTTGTTGCGAGAAAACCGGACACAAATAAGTATCTAAATGGCGATTGCGTTCTTTTGCGCACATACATACAGACGCGCATGCACCGCACATACAGACATCACCTCGATTCTTCTCGCTGAGTTAGTTGATATATACCACTAGGGGTCCCCGGGCCTTCTATCAAACATTCGTTTTGGAATGAGCATTAACCTTGGAGTACGAGAGAGGCAAAACACGGTAAAAAACAAATGAAAAAAATCAGAGTGACTTAACTCTGTTAATTGCAAATACTGGCAAGAAATTCTTTCAGGACATTTTAGTCGAAGCTTTGTCCTTGATGTGTATCATAAAAGAACCTGGGGATTCCTGAGGAAAAAAGTTCTTCACTATCAAAGTTGAAAATAGCGTCGTTTTTGGAAAAAATATTGCTTCCGCATTTTTTCAATTTTTTTCACAGTGTAACCATTAGTTTTTGCACACCATTTAAAAGCTTATACAATAACCTTTGTAATGATGTATTAACATTGAAGAAAAACATTTAAAAAATATTTCAATAAATAGTTGAAAATAAAATATTTTTTCAGAAAATTTGCTAACTTTTTTACCCATTTCTGACTTTGCCACCTTATATCTTTGGAACTAGTGCACCTAGAGACTTCAAATTCAGAATTTCTCTTAATTAGAGTATTGACAATGGAGAGAAAATATTTTAAAATAATTCGGAAGACATGACATTTTCGATTAATGACCGCCCGAAATCCTATAGTGCGTTCCGTTCCCATCTTTTTAGAAATCATTGGATGGCAACAGTATACCTAGCATTGAGCTGATTTTAAGCTGTATTTCGGGCAAGAACTAGAAAATACTTTTGTAAAAATGTTCAAAACCCTACTGGTTCAATAGCCCTTTCATAACCATCGAAGCGCCGATTCACTTTTAATGGCGGCGGCAACGTGACGCGGTGGCGCAAATGTCTAATTAGAATTATTCAACAATGAGATAATATTGAAATTTGGCATTGAAGTGCATTCCAAGTGGCGCTTGGAGTTTGAATCAAAGTGTTCGGAATTTGAGAAAAAGTTTGGCAGGATAAAAATCATTAGGTGTTGATGGTTACAAACAATCAAATATGATTATCAAGCGCTTATATGAAACTTCTATTCTTGCGCTTCCGATGCAAACAATTGGTTTATTAATATACTAGCAGACCCAACGAACTTCGTTTCGCCTGAAATTGATTTATTCTCTGATTCGTTCTCGAGTTATGCAGCAATTTCTGGTTCATTTGTACGGAAGGGGGAGGGGTTCTTCACATGCCAGATTTGGTTCCATTCGCTTGATTAATCCTCGAGTTATGATGAAATTATTGTTTCTTTTGTAAGGGAGCCTCCTTTTTCAAAGAGGGGAGGGGTCTCGAACCATCTTAAGAACCTTCCCCAGCCCCAAAAACCTCTGCACACATATTTTCACGCCGATCGGTTCAGTAGTTTCCGAGTCTATAAGGGTCAGACAGAAATTCATTTTTATGTATATAGATTTTAATTCATATGTCGTTAAGACCCCTGAAGTAGAAAATGAGCTTAAGTTTTCGTGATATGAAAAAAAAGGTATTTAAACTTCCATTAGAACTTTTTGATGTTTCTTGGAAATCTACGGACAATCCTTTGAACTTGAACGATTTTTTGCTCTAAATTTCCACGGAAAAACTTCCCAATTTCCACGGGAAATGTTCGAATGCGAATTCTTCTTAATTTTTGGAAAATTAGGATTGGACTGGAGAAAGTTTCTTATGAATTTCCACAAAAAATTGTTTTAAATTTCCTTGGGAAACTCTCCTAAATATAAGCAAGGATTTCTTCTGTTTTTTTTTTAATTATGAAAGTACCACGGGAAACTAAATTCTATGGAGTTTCCAATATACTTTTGGTGTTATAGTTTTTGCGGCGTGTATAGTGTATAGTAATTATCATAGTTGACATTTTTTTCAAGATATGTATTTATTATGGATCAACTGCAGATTTTATTTTTTTTCTTTCGAACGGCTAGTTAGTCTTATAATTTCACATCAAGTTAATTATTTACCCGATGAAATGAAACGAAAAAAAAACTAGGTGTGAAATTCAAAGACTGCGTAGCCGTTCAATAAATATTAATAAAAGTTTATATTAGATTGGTTATTATGAAAGTGCAGCCACAGAATCCAATATCGTTTTGAACGACGGCTTTCCCACATTCCGGAGATGACTCGTGGAATCAGCCATCGATGTGTCTATAGATCCTCGAGTTCAATCGTGAACCGGCTGTGGTTAACGGACGCAGACCACAGAGGAAGGGTAATGCAAAGACCAACCCCGAGACAAAGAGCTGTCTACTGATTGACTGATACGGCGAGAAAGGCTATCAAGAATAGGTGCAAAGCACTTCGAGCCATAGAGAGGACAAAAGAACGACTGCTACCCGACAGCACGAACTAACTGATCTCCTTTCCGCATGCTAGACCACCCGGAATAAGTGGCGATAAACCACTCGTGAGGGAAGGATAGATCCTGGATCGACTTCTTATACGGCATCAGAAGCGAGTAGATGAAGACTGAACTGTAGCGGCACATTAGCTGCATACAGTGCAAAAGACGCACTAAGAACATCACACTCCATAGATGATATTGTACAGAGCTCTGGTGGTGGATTCTCAGGCGAAACATTTTCAACTTCTTACTGATAGTACTTTGAACCTTTCCGTAAAAAAAACAACCAGCACAGCTCTAGCTTCCGAGATCCTCGTGTTCCAGGTTCCTCTGCAGTAGCCCTCTTTTTGGTGTCGGCGGAGGAAGTGTTTGCTAATCTTCAGAGGGGTATTTTAATCCAAGTGTATGCCGACGATATCCTGTCGATCACGGTTGGTAGACACCCAGGTCGAAGAAAAGTTCAGGCTGCCATCAGTAAAGTGGGCTAATGTTCAAAGTCCGCCGGATACGAAATGTCAGCTGGTAAATGTATCCGTACTCATGTATGCTAGAGATGGTCGGATTTCACATTTTGTAAAACCCGAACCCGACCCGAACCCGATTTAGAAATTCCTTTCAAACCCGGACCCGACCCGAACCCGGAATGAAAAATCTTACCAAACCCGAACCCGACCCATTCATTTATTTAGTTAACATGTAAACAGATAACACTGAATCAACAATTTGACGCCACAATGCACGGTTCGAGGCCGCATCTCTCCATCCTCGGATACGCCCCACGCTCGCCAAGTCGAACCCGACCCGTACCCGACAATTTTTGCAGTCTTAAAGCCGAGCTGGACCCGAACAACGAACAAGCCTTAAAATTACCAGAAACTAATAAAAAAAAATTCAATACTTTATTTTTTAAACTCGTACCCGATCCAGACCCGACATTTTATCATCTCACAAACCCGTACCCGACCCGAACCCGACCATCTCTAATGTATGCGACCCCAAGCATTGGCTTCCCCACCTGCCCATCTCCCTAGACGGGAATATCATCCACAGAGAAAAGAGAGCCAAACTTCTGTTACAGTAGACGGGCACCTGACGTTCAGGGATCATTTCGAAAAGGCGCGGAAGAAATGCCATTAATTATGATCAAGAATATGTCTAAGCATAGAATAAGAAGTTCCGTGTTTCAGACGCGGTCATTACCACAGCCGGATTATCTACGGTCTTCAACTGGCAAGTGTTGTTATCTCGGTTTCGCACTGGACGTGGACACAATAACGTCACCCATGAGCCAGGTAGCAGTAATTTCCTCCGTTATTACGAGGCATGGATGTAAATGATAAATATCAGTAAGTCACATTTTCAACCTCTATCCTATGAGCGAAGCACCATTACCGTCCTTAAGGACTGCTTCTTCAACAAAATATAACGACCTGGCTATGGACACTGACGAACCTACTGAACAACTGGCTTGCGATCGAACTTGCGTCAATCCTGGCTGAAAAAAGTAGTTTAATTAAATTATTGCAAATCACCGTAATGTTTTGAGTCGGAACTCCTCAACCGTAACATGAATTAAAATTTTCCGTTGTTATTCTTAGTCCTGAGTTTTAGTTTAAATATATACGAGATGAACCAACCTCAGACTGATTATCTTCACAAAACAGTCCAAAAACTGATTTTTTTAAACAGAATAACCTTAACACCATAGAAACCTTTTAATATTTTATCAATTGTGGTCTCAATTATACACAAATCTTTTGTCAAACCCCAAGTTTCAATACATGTAAATTGGATTTGAAATCCCTGTCTTTGGGAGAAATATTTGCTGCCCCAAATAAAGAAAATCTGAACAGAACAAAGACGACGAAGTCGACAACTACACTTCATCTACAGTTACGGA
This sequence comes from Armigeres subalbatus, assembly GCF_024139115.2. Lineage (NCBI taxonomy): Eukaryota > Metazoa > Arthropoda > Insecta > Diptera > Culicidae > Armigeres > Armigeres subalbatus. The sequence goes on along the minus strand of NC_085140.1, from coordinate 360,129,029 downwards.
TCACTTTCCTTCCTAATAATCCGACCCAATTCGTCCAAGTGAATTCATAATGAAACTTATTCTCCTACCTTGAAGGTAGTCGATAATAATTCTTAGTGTTCTACAATCGCAGGTGAAGTGCAGTCTGGGAACCGTGTGCTTTGATTGTGAACCGTAACAGTGCAAATAATGCAAATCTTCTCGGACCGGTCGGTGCGGGGAGTAGCGGCACAGCGAGTGGTCAAGCTCAGACTTTGCCGAACGTAAGCACTTTCCTGGATGTCCCTTTTTTCCGGGTGGTTATTTCCCAGTTGTTCACGTGAACAAGAAATCCTAACGACGGGACACGGACGACGGTGAATACATAGAAGGTTTTTTATTTGTTCCTCATGCGATCGTCGAATTGGCGCACTCTCAACAAGGCGGCCAGCAGAGGTGGAGGACGACTTTGGATTTTCCGGTTTGTTGAATCAGATAAAATATGAGCAGATAGGAAATTTCCCCATTTTCGGGTCGTTGTCGGTCGTATCGTAGGGAATGGGCGAATAACTAAAGGACCACCGTCACCGGGCCAGAGAGGAATCGTTTATTGAATAAATCTTCTGCGATTGTTTCCGAGTATATTTCTTTTTTTTCTGCCGACAGTGCGGAGGTACCGTCGATTTGCTTCAGGAGGTTTATCGGGAAGAGAAGAAATCAATTTTATGGTCATTAGAGGCAGTTGGTCCTGATGCGGGGAAAAGATAGGTTTGCGTAATAGAGGGAAGCATGCGGTAGTTACCTCGTTATAGTGAATTGATGGAAACGGATATCTGTCTGCGGAGACGATAAAGAGGCTTTACGTTTGAAGAAAACCAAATTGGATTTCGGTTCTTCAATGCTGAATTAATAAAGTTTCTGATAAACCAAACACCCTGTAAATGAGCATGACGCTTACTCTTTTTGGAATAACTTTTCATTCCGATTTATTTAAGTTTCCTGATATCGGATATCGTTGTTTTGTGTTTATTACTTTCACAATTATTTACTGCGACAAGAACTGTTCATGCACCGGTTAACATGGTCTGTTTTGAAGCCGTGCATTTTACCGCATAGTTAATGAAAGCGCAAATGTTTTCATTACAAAATATTTACATAATGACGTTTCTGTTTGTACCAACCGCGTTATATCTAATGTGATTTTCCATAGTAAAGGACCTAAACTTCGATTTATTTACCATTCAGTAATACCAGCACAAAACCCCCCGTACATTTCAATCAACTTTTCTATGCTCCCAGGTGCACCCAATCAGTGAAATCGGTGATAGTAGATATGAGTGGTGTCGGCATGGCACGGAATAGAAAATTGTGATCATAATCGAGAAACGAGCAGTACTCTTGTGGTGAATGTTCATATGCTCTACATACGGAAATATTAGCATACACAAAAAAGTGCGCCAAAATGACCGACATCAACCGCAATGGTACAGGTTATCTGAAGCACAACGGAAAAATCGAATCAAGCGTTCCTAGTGCTTCCAGTACGCTCAAGCGTAACAATAGTTATCATCAACGGTTGAAAAAATCCTACAGCGAATGTGAGTATTCGGCCTCCGGACCGACTCACAACAATGGGCAGCAATCAACGGTCAGTCGAAATGGGACCACCGGCGGATCCGGCAAGTGGCGATCCCAGCAAACGGCCTCCCCGGCGCAGCAGGTCGCCACCACTGTCAAACCGGATGCCACTTCCGTCGCTTCCGCCAACACTACGGCTGACGATTTTAAACGCTTTCACACGCTTCGTAACAGCTACGGAGGGAAATCCAATTTAAATGTAAATAGCACCAACGAGTCCTCAATAAAAACGCAGGTTCTGCTCCATCAGCAGAAACTGAAGGAGTATAGCAAATACGCCTCCATTGCAGCCTCAGTGGCTGCGGATCTGAACAACGATAGCTACTCGACCTGTTCCTCGTCACAGTCGGACTATCAACATCCGCAGAATCATTCGCACAAACATCATCATCGATATCACCACCACCACCACCAGCATCAGCATCATCAGCACCCCCCATCCCAGACATCGTCATCCGCTCAGCAGCAGCAGCAATACCAACAGTATCCGGTGTCAACGACGGTGGTAGCCAATGCCACTCTAACCCGACCCGTCTCTGCTGGTCACAACACTAGTTCTTCCATCTTGAAAAACAACAAGGACTCGTCTAGTGGTGGTAGTGGGACCAAGAACTCGCTCAAGCGTGGTGCCGGCGGATTAAGCACTTTGTCGCTGTGCAGCTGCGATGCCGATACCGAGGTGAGTACTGACAATCCCGTAGGTTAATGGGCTGGGAATGGCAGAAGTGGCGGTGTAGGGGTTGGTATAGGCTGATATAATCTGTTTCCAGGTTCTCTCCCGCAACACGGCGCTGCGAATCGGTGGAAAGTAAATCTCGTTGAGTGCAGAACCCCCTCCAGAGGGCCATAATCATCGGATAAATAGCAGTAATTAACCTTTGTGGGATTGCTGTTATGGTTATAGTTGGTATCCACACAGGGCAAACGACTCGATTGTACTAAGATTATTTTTTTTTTTTTTTTTTTTTTTTTTTTATATCTTTATTATAGAGGTTTGCAGCCCTAGGCTGGCTCACCTCTACTAAGATTATTGAATTATTTGCTTCTCTGCGGTAGCTTTTTGCATTTGAGATTACTCTTCAGAAAAATTAACCCTCACATATTTAGAAAACTGAAAACTGACCTTAAATGAAACGCAAAGACAATTAAGGGGAAGGGGATGTGGATACTTTCTTACAGAAAGCTAAAAGTTTATTCTAGGACTAATGATCCAAATATGGATGTTATGTAGGTTGCGGACTGCAGTTGTGCAGCTTTATTGATTGTCAAGTGCTTTGATCTCAGGATTTACAAATTAAAATAAAGCATTAGTAGAAGCCATTTAACCCTCGTGAATGAAAACGCAACTGTTGGATCAATGTTCTTATAAATTGACTTTGGCTTACCATTACGTTTTCTAGTGTAAGGCCGTACAAATTACAATTGCATGGCAAAACTCAATGGAATAGTGCAAACTCGTCTTTCCACTAAAGGCATTCCACCAGTCATTAAGTGACTTTCATACCCGAGATAATGGAGTTATTATTGAGAAAAAGCTGGATTTTTTGCTCTTATCTTCTGACAACATCAGTACGTGCTCAGGCGAAAGCTGTCATTTCTTTTATTTTACTCACCACGATGATCCATCACTGCTCTGTCTGCGGCAGTTCCAGGTGACACAACAGATACCTTCATCACGCGTTAATTTAACACGATAGATCTCTTCATTGTTGAATTAGCTTTGGTGAGCATATCAGCCATAAAATGAATCCCTCTCTGCCTTTTTTTGTGTTTACACCGAAATCTGTTCCTGGGTGCCTTTTCCATCATCATTATCGTTCCTGTGAGTAACAAAAAGTTGGTTAATGTGATGACTGACCCATCATGGAACCGACATTGATTTAGAGTACTTTATCTTCGGATTTTTCTCACCGAGTTCTCCATTACGGACAAATGCATCAAGGTGATCTGTTAGCTTCATGGTCAAAATGCTACAATATAGACATTTCTGGAACTATGTAATTGAGCTTTTAAATAATAAATTATGTAGTAGAAAATACGAGGCGAACCGGTCCAGGGCCGAAAACCTCATTAATAAAGATATATAAATAAATCGTAAAAAATGTAAGTTCAAAATGCACCCCTTGAAAAGAATTTCAGAGCGACGAGAAATTATAGACATAGACTTTCCTTAATCAGTACTATTCATTACGAAAATTTTATTTCCCTTCGAATTTAATCCTTCGCAGGGAAAGACTGATAGCGTCAATCGGGGGTAACATGCTTTCGGCGTAAACTACGTCTAAGGGGAAGACTCGGATACAGGGTGCAAAACGAAAATTTTCAAATTCTAGACCGTCACGAAATTAGGGGAGATTTCAAACAATAATAGCTCCTTTTTGATTGATTTTCGAGATTTCATTATCAATCGTATCGCAAACTCTCCGCAATTTTCCAAATCTATTGAAGCAATTCATTATCAATTGAACTATTAGAAACTTTAATTCTTTCAAAACCCACAAAAAATTCAGAACCAACCATTCCCATTCCTACAAAGCGCATTTCAATCATAATTAATTGCCTACTTCTAAGGTTCTTTAAACTGATTTTATTTGTTAATTATCTAATACATGCATTCATCTCTTAGACTAGGTGTTCCGTGTTTTCTTAACACTATCATCCTTATTTGCTATATCACATTTTTAGTAATTATTAATACATTTCAATTGCCTCTGGTAGTTTGGATTTTTCTCAGATAGAATTGTAGCATGTAAGTAAGTGGAGAAAATATCCAAACTTTTTTTGCAATCTACTACAAATGACACGCAGGCTTCGCCCTTTGGCTGAGAGGCCCGTGTCATCGGCAAACAAAAACTTTTGACACCCTGGTGGTAAATCAGGGAAGTCAGAAGTACAAATATTATACAATATGGGCCCCAGTATGCTGCCTTGGGGAACACCAGCTTTAACAGGTAATCTATCAGATTTAGAATTCTGATAATTTACCTGCAGTGAGCGATCTGATAAATAATTTTGGATTAGTTTAATAATGTACAGAGAAAAACCTTCATGCCAAACACTGTCAAATGATTTCTCTATATCAAGAAGAGCAACTCCAGTCGAATATCTTTCAGATTTGTTGAGCAGAATCAAATTCGTAACTCTTATTATCTGATGAGTGGTTGAATGCCCATGATGAAGACCAAATTGCTCTTCAACAAAAATAAAATTGTTATTATTATGAACCATCATCCTATTCAAAATAATCTTTTCAAACAGTTTGCTTATTGAGGAAAGCAAACTGATTGGGCGATAACTAGTAGCCTCAGCTGGATGTTTGTCCAGCTTCAAAATTGGAACTACTTTGGTGTTTTTCCATTTATCTGGGAAGTATGCCAATTGAAAACATTTGTTAAATAAATTAACCAAAAAAGATGAAAAGCTCTCAGGAAGTTTGTTGATAAGTATGTAGAAAATACCATCATTACCCGGGGCTTTCATATTTTTAAATTTTCTAGTAATAGATCTCACTTCATCCAAATAAGTTCCCAACAAAGGGTCAAAAACATAATTTTGGAAGAGAATGTCTTCGAAGCTTCGTGTGACCTGATCCTCAATTGGACTAGTGAGACCTAGGCTAAAATTATGGGCACTCTCGAACTGCTAAGCAAGTTTTTGAGCCTTTTCGCCATTTGATAATAAAATTTTATTTCCCCCTTAAAGCGTTGGAATCTGAAAAATCTGAAAATTCAAAAATTTTAAAACCTTTGAATCCAAAATCTAAAAAAAATCTAAAACCTAAAAATCCAAAAATCTTAAAATTTCAAAATCTAAAAATCTAAGAATCTAAAAATTAAAAATCTGAAAATCCTAAATTCTAAAATAAAATCTAAAAATCTAAAAATCTAAAAATCTAAAAATCTAAAAATTTAAAAATTCTAAAATTCTAAGATTCTAAAATTCTAAAATTCTAAAATTCTAAAATTCTAAAATTCTAAAATTCTAAAATTCTAAAATTCTAAAATTCTAAAATTCTAAAATTCTAAAATTCTAAAATTCTAAAATTCTAAAATTCTAAAATTCTAAAATTCTAAAATTCTAAAATTCTAAAATTCTAAAAATTCTAAAATTCTAAAATTCTAAAATTCTAAAATTCTAAAATTCTAAAATTCTAAAATTCTAAAATTCTAAAATTCTAAAATTCTAAAATTCTAAAATTCTAAAATTCTAAAATTCTAAAATTCTAAAATTCTAAATAAAATTCTAAAATTCTAAAATTCTAAAATTCTAAAATTCTAAAATTCTAAAATTCTAAAATTCTAAAATTCTAAAATTCTAAAATTCTAAAATTCTAAAATTCTAAAATTCTAAAATTCTAAAATTCTAAAATTCTAAAATTCTAAAATTCTAAAATTCTAAATTCTAAATTCTAAAATTCTAAAATTCTAAAATTCTAAGATTCTAAAATTCTAAAATTCTAAAATTCTAAAAGGTTCTAAGGTTCTAAAATTCTAAAATTCTAAAATTTAAAATTCTAAAATTCTGGTTCTAAATTCTAAAATTCTAAAATTCTAAATTCTAAAATTCTAAAATTCTAAAATTCTAAAATTCTAAAATTCTAGGTTCTAAAATTCTAAAATTTAAAATTCTAAGATTTAAAATTCTAAAATTCTAAAATTCTAAAATTCTAAAATTTAAAATTCTAAAATTTAAAATTCTAAAATTCTAAAATTCTAAAATTCTAAAATTCTAAGGTTCAAATTCTAAAATTCTAAAATTCTAAATTCTAAAATTCTAAAATTCTAAAATTCTAAAATTCTAAATTCTAAAAGCTCTAAAATTCTAAATTCTAAAATTTAAAATTCTAAAAATTCTAAAATTCTAAAATTCAAAAATTTTCAAATTCTAAAATTCTAAGGTTCTAAAATTCTAAAATTCTAAAATTCTAAAATTCTCAAATTCTAAAATTCTAAAATTCTAAAATTCTAAAATTCTAAAATTTCTAAAATTCTAAAATTCTAAAATTCTAAAATTCTAAAATTCTAAAATTCTAAAATTCTAAAATTCTAAAATTCTAAAATTCTAAAATTCTAAAATTCTAAGGTTTAAAATTCTAAAATTCTAAAATTCTAAGGTTCTAAAATTCTAAAATTCTAAAATTCTAAAATTCTAAATTCTAAAATTCTAAAATGCAAAAATGCAAAAATACAAAAATTCTAAAATTCTAAAATTCTAAAATTCTAAAATTCTAAAATTCTAAAATTCTAAAATTCTAAAACTCTAAAATTCTAAAATTCTAAAATTTAAAATTCTAAATTCTAAAATTCTAAATTCTAAAATTCTAAAATTCTAAAATTCTAAAATTCTAAAATTCTAAAATTCTAAAATTCTAAAATTCTAAAATTCTAAAATTCTAAAATTCTAAATTCTAAAATTCTAAAATTCTAAAATTCTAAAATTCTAAAATTCTAAAATTCTAAAATTCTAAAATTCTAAAATTCTAAAATTCTAAAATTCTAAAATTCTAAAATTCTAAAATTCTAAAATTCTAAAATTCTAAAATTCTTAAATTTTAAAATTCTAAAATTCTAAAATTCTAAAATTCTAAAATTCTAAAATTCTAAAATTCTAAAATTCTAAAATTCTAAAATTCTAAAATTCTAAAATTCTAAAATTCTAAAATTCTAAAATTTTAAATTCTAAAATTCTAAAATTCTAAAATTCTAAAAATTTAAAAATCTTAAAAATTAAAAATCTAAAGATCTAAAGATCTAAAAATCTAAGTCTAAATATAAAAATTTAAAATTTTTAGATCTCATTTTAAAGAAAACTAAAGTAACACTAATCTTAAAATCTAGATATCTAAAAATATAAAAACCTAGAGATCTAAAAATCTCAAAAAATTAAAATTTTAATTTGCAAAACCAAAAGATCTAAAATTCTCAAAAATTTGAATACTAAGCATCTACGCATTCCAATATACAATGTGTTTGTGAATTGTAAGATTGTTTGTTTGTACTGTATATAAACGTACACATTTTCAAGAAATAATTTAAAAGGTAGTATTTTTTCAAAAGTTTTTCCCTTTAAAGTATGAAATACTTATTCACCCCATAACCTAGCTGCCAAAAGCGAGGTTTCTCCTGGCCTTTTTTACGTCGCTTTAATCATTACTTCAAGCATATTACACCTCAAATTGATTACATCGCTTTATTTAGAAGAAAAATTGTCACACTAAACAGATGTAATAATACATGCGAATTACGATAGCGATGATGTGCATCGAATGCGATGTAATATTACAAATTTTTGTTGTTGTGTGCAGCGATGCTTGAATGCTATCCGGTGAGCGGTAGGAGCCTCCCTCCCTCCTTAATCCGGTCCTGCTGGAACTCGAAAACGTTTTGGAGAACCTTGAGCATCTCGTATTCCTGAAAATTCATCACTGTCTCGACGATAAAGATGACTAAACTTAATTGATTGTTTGAATTGTCAAACAATGTTGTATAGGATCCAAACATTTCAGATAGATTCATCTGTTTACTCTCAGAAGCGAAATCTTCCCAAGGTTTTGGATATCTGGTTCGTCAGGGTATAGTCAAACTTGACCTCCGATATTTTACCTATGAAGCCGACATCCTGATGCACATTTTTGCTGAAGAAAATGGGGACCTAACTCTCTTTTGTGATTTTTCACAGACAGTCTAAAACGTTGGGCATATGTATGCAGATATATGACCCATCTGTCCCGAAAGGATTGATAAACATATAATGAAGGTGCCCACAACCGGGTCAATTTTTATTTGTTGTCAAATATGACTAGGGACACGGCAGGTATTTCCGTCCATCGTCATAGGGGCTAAAACCAACGAAAGCAACGTTCATTTGCTAGAACTCCACTATAACAGAACGTTTCTCCTGAGCTTACGATTTGGTACGTATGAGTTTTACAATAAAGCGTCTCTTTCATTGGTTTTCAAGACTATGACGAACAGACGAAAATACCTGCCGTGTCCCTACTTCATTAGAAATTCTTGTTATGCTGCTACGGACGACAACATTCTGCCTTTATCAAGCGAATAATATGCACTTTGAACAAAACTCGCATAGAATGTTGGTCCTGAGAAGAACCGATTAATTTCCCAATCACTATATAGTTTGGTTTTGCAAGAAATGTGTGGCTTGGGAGCTGCTTCCACTGATTTCCAGTCGAGGGTACTTTAGATGCCACCGTTGCAGAAATGTACTCCGCCGCGTTGCTGCTACTACTGCAACAGAAACCATCGAGGCGAACAAGCAACCGATAGTTTACTTGTTGCCTGTTTCGCTTCGATGGCGTAAAGTTTCCATCTTTCCATCAGACGCTGCACAAATTAATTCGCATAAATGGCAAGGTTTTGCTGCTGTTTGTGATTAGGAAGGCGCATTATTGAAAATAGGTAAATCAGTTTTCTCAACACCAACTTTCTATCCTTAGCATTAGCATTAGTAGTAGCATTGAGCAATTCGCACAAATTCGTAGGTTGTACTCATACAAGCTTGGACTATTGTATGAGAGTAGCATTACTTTCATCCGATACCACAGATTTTGATTTGGGACTAGACACTATCTCTTAGATGGAAGCAATACCTCCAATAGTCCAGATCTGTTCTGACCTCGTCCTGGCGAATGCTAAGGAAGGGGAAGGATGGTTAGTCAGACACCTACTTAAGAAAGATGCAGAGGACTGTACGACTTATCTTAGATGCCACGGAAGGTTTTGGAATTTTTAGTGTGGAAGATTATAACAGTAGAGACGAGCCTGGAATTGAACCCACGACCTCTTGCTTATAATGCAGAAGCGGTTGAAACTGGACCACCGTGCTCGTCTTCTTTTCAAGACCAATTTTCTATATAAAAAAAGCTGATCCGAGAAGAATTTTCTTCAATGTACAAAACACAGTCGCTTGGTCACGGTAGAACAAATCAATCGCAACGATGTCCTTACGTTGCCCAACGTCTAACTTTCGGTCGTGTCTTGTACAACCCTTTTGATTTTTATCAGAAAATGGCTCTTCTGCGCAAGCTTTATGTCCATTTTTGCGTCCGAAACCTGATTTTTGTTTCAAAACGTTGTCAATTTTTACAGATAAAAAAGGGATATACCGATTTTGTTCTAGCTTCAACGGTGCGGCCTCCATGATGTCCGCCAGTTGCCGTCGGATGTGCCAAGCTACAACTGGTGTAGCACCGAAGGAGTTTGCAACTGCTGTAACACCGAAGTTTTGCAGCCGGAAACTGAAGTGTTTAATGAACAGCTGCGAGACGCTAACGTTCCAGTAGGGGATATTATACCAAGTAGAGATTCGAAGATTATAGCTAGAGAATCAAACTGAGCTTGCAAATGACGAATGAATAAGTTTCGTTGATTTCGAATCCGCCAACACAGAACATATTATGATTATTGAAAAGGGTTTTATTTTTATTTTGTGCCAGAAGGTCCAATGAAGAAACATTGAGTATAGTTTCCAAACTGCAGTATTAATTGTTCTAAAGACTGTAGCTAATTTATATTGATAAGTGATAATTGAATATATTATCCTTCAGCCGAGCTGCTTTCCTTACATGTTCCTACTTTGTCCTCCAACTCTTTGATAAACTTGGGCGAAATTATTTGTGCTGTTGAAATCCTAACGAATAATATGTTAGCCCTGTTTCAACGAAACTTGTAATAAAACCGGAAATGCTGATTGATGTGAGAAAATTTGACCACAACAACAACCTCTTTCCACAACCATGATAGAGGAACAAAGTGAGGCTACAACGTTGACCCAAATCTTACCACGAAAATCCATTAAATATTTACGCAATCACTTTTGCTCCTTCTTTTCTTTTGTTTCTGCTGGAAGCATGCCTCTCAACTGGGACATTGCCACCTTGCAGCTCAGCATTATAATCCTATAAATATAAACTGTGAGGTTCATAAGTCAATTTACCGATTATGTATTCGTTCGATACGTGGCTTGCCCTGCATATTTTATGCACAAGAAAGTCAAAAAAATCTCGTTCAGGACAGGGATCGCTAATTTAGAGGCTTTACATTTTTGTATAAAAGCTCAGAGAATACCATTGAGCGAGGAAGAGAGATACCACACGGTCAGAGAGATGCCAACATTTTTCTCTGTGGCAAATGTTGGTTGGCGTTTATTCTGAGCCAATAAAACCCCATAAACACCTTTGCATCAGCCAAAAATCTCCGTTCATAGGGGCCACCACCATCGAAGCACTTTTCCCGGAATTTCCCTCTAACACCTCTTCGTTGTTTTTGTTTCCCCCTAATATTTCCAGATAATACCGAATCCATTAAGGCCACTCTATCAGTACAGCTTGGATAGGAAGAATCCCCGGCAGCACACGTACACGTGCGAACAGAACGCTCAGATCCTGCTCCGGCTAGAGAAAGACCGGGCGAAGAAGTACGGCTCCTCGGGAAAGCTGGTAAGTTGACATCGTCTGCATGCTTCCGTCCGGTGATGCACAAATTGCAGCACAGAGTTTAATTTCGACCGAACTGGGGAATCGTGTGCGTGTGGAATGTGGGCTGAGGAAATTGATGAAATTGCCTCTCGGGCATTCCTTTTTCCAACATTTTATCGGTCTGGAAATTGTGTTTGTTGTGCATTTACGGGCGTCAACCATCGGAGGCCTTCCGTTCCATTTGGTCGATAAGCCAGGTCGATGCCCCGAGGGTTACAAGTTCATTAAAAACAAACCGGTCGGACGGAGTCGGTTCATGAATTACGACAGAATCGATTGCTTTTATTGTTAAAGGTGAAATCAACTGTGCACATGATGATAGGACTTTATTAATTTGGAACATAATTACAAACGAGTCAATTCCAGTATATAACTTGATGTATTTAATGAAAAATATACAATTTTTTTATATCCTTTTTGATCTGCAATTCATTTCGTAGAAAGCAAATGTTATGAATTTAGTATTTTCATGATACACCAAGAAAGCGTATTTGTTTTTCTTAATTTGTGAATAATTATTAAGAATTTTCTAATTCATATAGCGATAGAATTGGAATTTAACTGGTGATAAAATCTCCGAATATTCATATTTGTGTGGCTCCGAATGGTTGGAGCGAAATGCGATGACAGCAGCTCTCCGTCGGTGCGTGTGCACACCACCGAGATCCGACAACAGGACGAGTCATGGCTTGCTGCTCACCAATTGACACGCTGAGGTGTTAATGTATTATCACACGCTGATGGTAACTTACTTAAACTCCACAATATTGATTGGGATAATACATATTTGATACATCAACGATGTCGTATCATGCGTCTCCATATCTTCATATATCCAAAGCAAAAAAAATGTTTTCCTTGTTATATTTCAAATAGGGTATCCAATCATGGTTTGAACTAGTGAAAAGCGTATCATGGTTTGAACCATTTTGAAATCAGTAGAAATTACCATCTCATTGACAGGAAATGAACCTAAAACAGTATGAATAGCATATTTAGGTATACTGGAAGTGATAGAGTTTATTTAAACATTCGTACATATTGTTTAAGTAATAAAATAAAGCGATTTACAAACGTCCTGAATTTGCTCTACATCCCCCCCACCAGTGGCATAATTTCAAAAAGCTCGTAAAGAACGCATTTTATGACACAGGAGTGAGATAAATATACCAAAAGAACGCTATTTTTATCTGCAATCGTACATAATTCAATTGAGAAACAATTTTAAATAGTTGAAATAGTAACATTTATACAAGGTAAAAACTGACCATGGTTTGAACTTGTAAATGCAGTCATGTTCTGCTGCTGTCCGCTAGGAGCGCTGCATGCGCCTAGCTAGAGCATTTTGTTTACATTTCCAATATGAAAAAATTGCAATTTTCATATCGATAATTTGAACGATTTTCACACGTTTCGAGTTACTAATCTAATGCGAGAAGATGAATAGTAAAACGAATTTGCTTTTCTATAGATTTCCTCAGCGTTTCATGCATGTGATTAGTATTATATTTAGGAGCTGCTGGCTGCTGCAGTAGTTCAAATCATGGTACGAATCAAAGTTATGTAATTATTAAGTTTTTTAAATGAAACTAAGCATAAATATGTGCACCCAGGATGTTTTTAGAAAGATAATGAACTAAGCTTCCATATAAACTAGAAATCGCAGTTCTAACATGTCCCTTTAATAAAATAGATCAACTTTGTTCTGCCGGCTCGTCTGAAACCCGCCATTTGGTTCAAATCATGATTGGATACCTTACAAACTTCACTCCGGATAATCGAGCCATTTTTTGTTGCTGAAAATAGGCGAGCCATGGGTTGTGAAAAAAGGCAAATTAATAAATTCCATCGTAAAGCACTAGGATTTTTTTTTATGCATTTGTTTTTATATTCAGAGTATGAATTTGATGTTGTGGTTTACACATGTCCACCATGGCTTTCTGGAAGATCCGAAACATCCGTAATATGCCAATTTATTAAATTTTTATCGTTTGACATTTCGCTGTGATATTTTGAAAATGGAACTTACTTCATCTCATTTATTTAGGCCAGAGGTCGGAGTGGCCTTTGCAGTACTAAAAAGCCAACCTTGCAGTCCACGAAGGGTTCGCAAATCGTCTTGCACTCATCGACCCACCTTGCTGGCTGCGAACCTCGCCTTCTTTTCCACATCAGATTGCTTTTGAGAACTATTTTCACTGTGTTATTTTCCGACATTCTGAGTGTGACATTGTGGTTATGTTGTGCGGAGAAAATATGGACTAAGTCCAATCCAGTTCGGCAGGTAGATCTCTTATCAGTTGGGTAGATTTGGTTGGTTTCGAACGGTAACAGGAGATACATCGAATCATACTCTTCATTCTCAAAGACCAGTAACACCGTCTCTCTATATGGTTAGAAGGCTTCGTCGGCCGATGTAAAGGTTGGCTTGGTGTAGATGCCGCATTAATGTTGAAACAGTTGAATGGTTTCAGGCAGCATATCTTGACGGATGTATTCGTAGAACCAGAGCCTGTTTCAATCAGCCACCTACTCTTAGTAGGCTATCGCTAGGAACGATAAACGGCAGCAGGTTCTCGAGTGGCAGTAACTTCTGATCTGATGTTTCTCTGCTATCTTCAAGCTATCTTCAATTCCGGAACAAAACATTCAACTTGTACTAATCGGAGCACACTGGAGCAGCCCCTGTACATGGAAAAAACCTCTCAGTCATTGAAATGATTAAATGGACCATAGGTTTGTCTTCAGCGATGTTTTGATACACATTAATGCTGACGTTTTGGTCAATAATCACATTTTTTAGCGTTATTCGCATGAAAGCCCCATGCGCTAAATCGGCCAAACAGCATTTTTAAACTGTAATTTCTTCAGAGAAATTGTTTATCACTTAATTTCAATATCTCATATTTCGATGAACCTTGTTAAAAAAAATCAAACTTCCAAATTAATTTGCTTATTTTGAAAAGAAAGATCAAACAATATAATTTAATCAATAACTGTACTTTAGCAACACTTTTACTATTCAATATTATTAAAAATCAGGGATAATAGCAAAATACACGATTCTTGACGGTGATTCACTTAAAAAAACTAATTTCTAGCGATAATTACAGCAAATTTACAGTATTTTTCACAAATGTTGTTTATGCGATGGGTCAGAGTCGGGCAGGCGTTTTAATCGGAAACATCCCTAGTAACACTTTAAGATTTATCATGCTCTATAAGAGAAACCTCTTTATAACATCATTAAGATAGCCTCGGCAATACTGTATATTGAAACTTCGCTGAAGACACCTATGATCAATTACATCATTTTAATGACTGAGAGGTTTATTCCATGTTTGGACAAGGGCTGTCCCAGTATGCGAAGAATCAAAGTAGTCGCCCATTGCAGTTCGTCTGTTGTTAGCAAGCCCTTTGTATGTCTTTAATTGGTAATAGTTAGTGTTTGGAGGATTGTGTGTTAGTGTCGTGCGTTCGGTCGTCTAAAGTGCGATCCTCCACAGCCACCCTCAAAGCCTGCCACCGGGCATGCTTGATGTGGAGTGCGCATTTGATCGTGTTCATTTTCGGTTCTTAGATACTTTGCACGGAGGAGGGTCGTTTGGACGAAACTCATTCGGCCGAAAGCCATTTGACCGATCTGGTCGGAAGTCATTTGGCCGAAAGGGTCGTTTGGCTGAAAGGGTCATTTGGCCGAAAGGGTAATTTGGTCGAAAAGGTCATTTGGCAGAAAGGGACATTTGGCCAAAAGGGTCTTTTGGCCAAAAGGGTCATTTGACTGAAAGGGTCATTAAGCCGAAAGGTTCATTAGGCCGAAAGGGTCATTTGGCCAAATGGATCATTTGGCCGAAAGGGTCATTCTCCCGAATAGGTCATTTGAAAAATGAGAAATTAGGAATGAGAAGAAGAGAAAAATGAAGAGTGAGACGTCTCTCTTCTCATTCCTAATTTCTCATTTTTCAAATGACCTATTCGGGAGAATGACCCTTTCGGCCAAATGACCCTTTTGGCTAAACGACCGTTTCGGCCATGTTGGGGAAAGCGTGATTATACAGACACGATCCAGATAGCTGCTGTACTGGGCAACTTCATAGCTGCAATTATATTTTAAATTATACTTCGGGGATATACGGATAATTAATTTTACTCACATTTCTGTGTTTCGGTACTTTTGAAACTTTCCTACTCCTTCTTACGTCGACAACCGCCCTAGTTCAATTCTATAATAAATTTCAATTCGAGTTCACATACTTTCATATAAAGTGCATTTACGTACTAGATTCCCAAGTCAGTTGATAACCACTGCCACCTTACTGATATGCCGATCAATACACCGTCTAGATAAAACCCACGGGTTCTAATTCAACCACTAATTCTATGGTGTTGTATTATTACAATTATTTTAATATGTTAGAATAACAACTGCGACTACTAGCTCAAACTCAAATAAATTGATTTCCATTCACTCTGCTCTATAGTCATCAGCGAAAACGAACTACTCTGACGGCCTTTGTTATATGTATCTCTAAACAATCCTGTCTTGTGCTTCTTGCCCCTCGGCCGTAGGTAATCAATAGATACGCGCGCGAGTGACCAGTTGTTTCACTACACCATCCGACTGATCGTTTCGCACAGTGGGTGCGACAACATCCCCTTCCCCGTGAACTAACGGGTCTACTGCAGCGCTGTCTTTAGTGGCTTCTTCGGATTCCTTCTTTATGTCCAAAACTGCCAGTTTGACCGCAGCTCTCGTGAATACTCCTTTGATTGTCTGGACCTTAGCGCTCCTTACATGACCTCCTCTACCTTTGACTACCTCCAGGATGCGACCTTTTAACCACGAACTCCTTACCTTGTCGTCCATTACGACCACAATGTCTCCTACCTGTAACGGTTTTACCGTGTCGAACCATTTCGATCGTCGGCTCAGCATCGGGAGATATTCCCGAATCCATCGCTGCCAAAATCCATCCACTAATCGCTGAGCAAACTTATGTCCACTTCGTAATGCAGCTCCGTCGTCAGTTGGCAGCGTAGCTGGTTGTTTTATACCACTAGATCCATACAACAGAAAATGATTTGGCGTGAGAGCTTCGTGATCCGCCGATCCCAAAGGAATATATGTTAACGGACGACTGTTAACTACGGCTTCAACTTCCAGCAGTATTGTCTGTAGAACCTCGTCGCTCGGGTGTCGTGTTGACTCTGTGATGGCTTTCATTCCAGTTTTACGGATCTGACCATTCGCTCCCATGGTCCGCCCATATGAGGTGCAACGGGAACGTTGAATCTCCATGTTGTTTGAGCATTGGTGAAGGTAGATGCACATTCTTCGTTGATGGCACGGATTTCGTTGGCCAACTGACGGCTTGCCCCAATGAAATTTGTTGCATTATCGGAGTACACCTCCGCTGGTGCACCCTTCTTGCCACAAATCTTCGAAACGCCATCACGCAGGAATCAGTAGACAGGCTGTTTACGACTTCGAGGTGAATGGCTCTGACAGTCAGGCATGTGAAGAGTGCCACCCACCTTTTATCTGTTGCTCTTCCCACTTTGACTTCCAGAGGCCCAAAGTAATCGACTCCCAAGAAGGTAAATGGTCGGATGAATGGTGTGAGTCGAGCTCTGGGGAGCAGTGCCATCATCGGAGGACGTGGAACTGCTTTTTTACTTTACACATCTGACAATTACGTGTAACTCGGCGAATTACTGTTCGAAGGCCGGGTATGTAGTACCGCTGACGAATTTCATTGTGTAGCGTTTCTCCATTTGCGTGAAGATATTTTCGATGAAAGATATTCACTAGAAGTGTAGTTCCAGTGTGGTTTTAGGAAGGATAACGGGATATTTTGTTTCATAAGCTAGGTTCGGTGCTTTCTCTGTGCGGCTGCCCATTCGTATAACACCTGCGTCGTCTAAGAACGGAGTCAGTGTGTATATGTGACTGGACTTCGTCACAATTTGTTTCTCAGTGTTATTACTCAATAGAGCAACTTCATCCGGGAATGCTTCAGCCTGAATTTGTCGCAACAACGCTGTTTCTGCCATCGCGAATTCTTCTTTCTGTAGTATTCTGTAGTGGCCACCCGTAGTTCGTTGATTTTTGAACTTTGATACTGCTCGAAACACATACGCCGCAGTCCTTAGTAGTCGGTTCCAGTCGGAAAAACGTGTTAGATCAAACAAACTATGCATTGCATTCGCTTGGTGCAGAAACATAGGTCGCAGCTCCTCTGGTGTTGCGCTAATTACCCTGTTGTTCGATGGCCAGTAATTTTCGGAATCGTACAGAAACGCCGGACCTTGAAACCATCGCTGATCAGGTTGAAACCGCTTCCCCACTTAGTTGCATCATCGGCAACGTTCAGCTTTGTAGGAACATACCTCCATTCGTCAACGCTCGTTAGAGAAAGAATCTCAGCGACGCGGAATTCCACGAATTGATGGTATCGCCGATGCTCCGACCGTAGCCATGACAGGACTGTAGAAGAATCTGACCAGAAATAGCGGCTTTCGATTGGTAGTGTCAATGAAGAGATGACGCTTTGCGTGAGTCGCGTTCCAAGCATGGCAGCCTGTAGCTCAAGTCGAGGAACTGACAATGGCTTCAATGGTGAAACTTTGGTTTTCGCTGCTACTAATGCGCATCTTCGGCCAGTTCCTTTATCCAGTCGCAAATATGCTACTGCAGCGTATGCCATTTCGCTGGCGTCAACGAATACATGGAGCTGAAGTGCATGAGGTCTCACTCCACTGAAGAAACATCTAGGAACCTTCACGTTACATAATTGGCTGAGTAACTCGATCCAGCGGTACCACATATCATGAAGATAATCAGCTATTGGTTCATCCCAATCGGTTCCGGACCTCCAAATCTCCTGCATGAGTATCTTTCCATGTACTACGTAATGAGCAATTAATCCGAGGGAATCAAATAGGGTCATCACTGCTCGCAAAACTTGACGCTTTGTTGGGACGGTACTGCTCTTTACTAGTTGCTGTATATTCGGTAGGGCCGCCGTATCAAAAGTAAACACATCCTCCGTTGTCGACCACACCATGCCTAGAACGCGCTCAGTTTCTCCCTGCTTGTCCAAATTCATCGACTTGATAGCGGATTTTGCTGATTCCCCCAGGAGCGATAGTACTGTCGGAGAGTTCGAGTGGAACTTTCCAATCTGGAACCCCGCGGCTGCGTGAATCATTTTCACCGTACTTATAAGTTCAACCGCCTCTTCTTCGGTCTCCACACTATCTAGAAAATCATCGACGTAGTGATTTTTGACTATGCCTTCAACCGCTCGTGGATGGGATTCGGTGAACCGGAGTGCGTTCCGATTTTTTATGTATTGCGCTATACATGGGGAGCAGGTCGCCCCAAACGTTGCGACATCCATGACGTACACTTGCACTTCATCTCTCTGATTGTCTCGCCAAAGGAACCGCTGAAACTGTTTGTCCTTTTCTTGTATCCGAATTTGATGAAACATTTCAGCTATATCACCGCAAATGGCGATGTTGTACTGCCTAAATCTCAACAATACAGCCAACAGAGGTACAAGAAGATCAGGTCCTTTCATCAGCAAATCGTTAAGTGCCACACCTTGAACTTTTGCGGCAGCGTCCCATATCAGGCGTGTTTTTCCTGGCTTTTTCGGGTTTTCCACGACACCCAGAGGAAGGTACCAGGTGTGATTCGGTTTGGTTGTCTCCAGTTCCTCTTTGGATGCTTTGTGAGCGTATTTTTTTTCGATATAGCCATCCACTTGTTGTTTTACTCGTTGACGCAGACCAGGATCACGCTCTAGCTTTCGTTCCAATGATTTAAGTCGTTGCAGCGCCATGGGGTAACTATTTGGAAGCGAAGGATTGTCGACCTTCCACAGAAGGCTGGTTTCAAACCGACCCTCTTTTAGTACCGTCGTTTCTTCCAACAACTTCAGTGCTCTTACATCAGCTTCAGCTTCTATTTTTTGTGTGACCGCACTCTCTTCTACTTGGAAGAACTGTTTCATCGCGTCATGTAGAGCACGGTTACTGAACATATCAGTGTGGTGAAAATTAACACGCTCAATAGTACGCTCCGCCTCTGTCTGTCTTCCGAACACGCTCCATCCCAGCCGTGTTTTAACTGCTACAGGTCCATCACCGTTTCCCTCGCGCAGCTTCTGTGATGTTAACAGACGAACATGCTCTATGCCTATGATCATGCGTGGAGTCACGTTTTCATAGCCTTTGATGGGCAGTCCCTTTAGGTGAGGATACTGTTCGGCCATGGTTTCATAGCAGAACGACTGCTCGGGAAGCTTCAGTTCCTGCACTGTACGCACGTTGCCAATCGTAAACTTCATCTTCATTCCCAATCCTGCGATCGTGATACTGATAATCCGGGATTCCTTTTCTTCTCTCATGATCTTTCCCGTCCAAGTCAACCAGAGAGGTTCGGTTGGTCCCTCGACTCCCAGTAGATCCGTTACTCCTGTCTCAATCATTGTTGTGCTGGAACCTTCGTCTAAAAGGCGAACATGTTCACCTGTTTCCCATTTCCAGAAACAGTAACCGGAATGTAGCGGAAAAGTGAATACGACTGTTCGAAGTGGTGATTTTGGTGGACTACTTGACTGCTGCTACCAGTATTTGTAGTTGTGGTGGATGCTTGTTGTTGCTGGGTCTTTTGTGTTTCGTGGAGCAGCCAGTGATGTTTGCTAGTACAATTGTTTTTACCACATTCCTTCTTGGATCGACAAGGCCACTTGCGATGTGGAATAAGGCAACTACGACAAAGGTTCTTCTGTCGAACTGCCTTCCACCGTCCTTCCAAGTTCAATGATTTAAAACTCATGCAATTCAAGATTTGATGTCCGCTTGATTCGCAGTACAAACAAAGCTTGGGCCGTTCACTTTGTTTCACGACATGCTTCTCTTCAGCTCGGCTTACTTCCTCAGAATGGACAAACAATTTTTCCTTTAGCCTGTCTCTCTCTTGCCGTTGTTGTTTCTGTCCACTTGTTACGTCAACATTCAAGGTGAGGTCGGATGCAAGATCCACAAGATCCACCATGAACTCATTGAACGTCTTGAGATTCACTTCGTCGTGAGAGCGTTTGAAAGCCCCCCACTGTAACTTCAACGATGTGGGCAGCTTTTCAACGAGCTCTTGTAGGAGCATGGGGTTGGCAAGATGTGCACGCTGTTCCGAGATGATGATATGGTCAACTAGGTTTTGTACCGCTAACCCGAACGCTATGATAGTTTGCAAGTTATCAGATTTCGGCGGAACTGCGCTGCGCACTTTCTTCAGCAATGAGTTGATGAGATTTTCAGGCTTTCCGTACAACTTGTGAAGTGTTCCGATCACGTGGGGTACTGAAGCTGGTAGTAACAGGCGACTTCTTACTGCCTCCAATGCTGAACCCTTCAAGCAGCGCTGCAGGCGTGCTAAATTCTCCGCGTCACTGTACCCGCACGTATCCGTCGAGTTTTGGAAGGAACTGTAGAAAATGGGCCAATCTTCCGGGTTACCCGAAAATGTTGGCAAGTCACGCGAGATAACCTGTCGGGCTGCAATCTGGGACGGCGTGGGACCTGTGTGTCGTTGTTGGAAACTGTTGGCTTGTGAAGTACATGGAGGTGCAGTGTGTCCTGAAAATGACTGCACTGGGAGTGGAGAGTCAACTCGTGCCGATGTTGGTATCGGTGTATGTCCTTCCGCTGCGCTACCAATGCTCGATATGGCATTCATCCGAGTACTGCTAGAATTAACGGGCACAGATTTCGCTGCTATTGGTAATCTAAACCTGACTACGGGTTGAGATATTGATCCCAGCTGTTGTGTTGTCCAAGTCGTAGATGCCTGTGGATGCGTGTAAGGGGAAACGAGCTGCCTCGCTGAGAACTGTCCTGTCGCCGAGTGAGTGGGTAACGTTTGTCCTACTGACGTTGGAAGTGCATTTTCAAGATCATGATAGAACTCAGATCTGAAGCAAGTGTTATTAAACTGAGGTAGTGCAGACGCCGTAGAATACATTCCTATGGGTTGCTCACAACCGAATAGCACATTTGGTTGGGCGATGTTTCTATGCGGAATCCACTGACGAGCTTGTTCGCTAGAGTGCACTGTAGTTGTAGTTTTCCGAGCTGAGGGATGGATATCGTGGTCAGTTTGATGAAGCTCTGTATACATCGGCAATGTTGGTGTTTGCATTACATTTTCACGGCAGTTATGGAATTTCCCAATTGTTGTTGTGTTGCACCGCCACAGGCCACAAGGTACGCTCCCTCTCCAGTTGTCCCATGGATTGTATCCCACCGTGTGGAATACGGCAGTGATTTACTTGCTTTGTGCATCACGTGTGACGCCGGCTGCTGAACAGAATTGAAATTGGATAATATAGGACGGTCGAGTGAGGTAATTACTGCCTGTGGAGCTACACCCATTGATTCAGCCAGATTACTCGATGTAAACGCAACTGAAGTACCAAAATCGATCGCAGTACTCGAGCGAGGTACTGCAACTGACGCGACTGGCACCGTTGGTGGAACTGACGAACAAATTACAGTTTTACTTAAAGAAATATCCATATCGACAGGCGTAAGGATCGTTCCTCCTAATAGCGAACTACACATCGGCTGCTCGTTCATTGCTTGTCCCGATTGTTGGATCGTCTTCGTAGCTATGGGTGGTACTGGTTCTTTCATGGTCTTCTGACTGCTCGGTGTTGATGAATTTTGGGGAGGAAGCTCCAGCTGCGCGTTTGTCACATCGTGTTGCACTGACTTGGCCAGAGTTTCTCCAGACTGCATTCCACCGATCGTTTCGACGCCATTTGGATTTTTGGCCAACCACCTTTCTAATCTTTCCCGCTTCGTTTTTCACTGACAACACTTCGCCGACTGCCTCGATCGTCTTCGTCCTCTATCTGCTTCAACAGTTCGTACTTCTGCTTAAAAAATTCCTTTTCAGCCTCAATCTCCTTCATGCGAAGACGGTTTTGGACCTCCAGCTCTTCCAAGGCCAATTTCAACCGTAGTGAACGCCTACTTGATGTAGAGCTCCTCGCTGACTTCGCAGTATTTACAGCATCTTGTTCATCATTGCACTGCTGGCAGCACCAGGTGGCGTTTCCTGCGCCAGTTGCATCGGGGGCTCCAGCACACACTAGATGTTCCTTTCTCCCGCACAATTCGCAAATGATCATCTCATCCGTGTCATCCCTATCGCACTTTTTGCATCGATGCTTGTCTGATCGGTTATCAGCCATACTACGGCTGATTTTCACCAAACTACGGCGATTCACTACTACACTGAACTTCAAAAAACACAGCACTCGACTGTTTCGACCCGGCACATATGATAAATTTGATTACGCGCCGGCTACACGCAGAATTGGCTAAGAAGCTATGATACAGGTTTGGGATCTTATCTTTAAAACGGTGGATGCAGCTTTCTTTGTAGCGTCATCAAACTCCGGTTTTCCTTGACTGGAAGGCTTCGATCCGAACTTAGACTTCTTTCCAACTCTGGATAAGAAATCTATGAAGAATGTTGGGGAAAGCGTGATTATACAAACACGATCCAGATAGCTGCTGTACTGGGCAACTTCATAGCTGCAATTATATTTTAAATTATACTTCGGGGATATACGGATAATTAATTTTACTCACATTTCTGTGTTTCGGTACTTTTGAAACTTTCCTACTCCTTCTTACGTCGACAACCGCCCTAGTTCAATTCTATAATAAATTTCAATTCGAGTTCACATACTTTCATATAAAGTGCATTTACGTACTAGATTCCCAAGTCAGTTGATAACCACTGCCACCTTACTGATATGCCGATCAATACACCGTCTAGATAAAACCCACGGGTTCTAATTCAACCACTAATTCTATGGTGTTGTATTATTACAATTATTTTAATATGTTAGAATAACAACTGCGACTACTAGCTCAAACTCAAATAAATTGATTTCCATTCACTCTGCTCTATAGTCATCAGCGAAAACGAACTACTCTGACGGCCTTTGTTATATGTATCTCTAAACAATCCTGTCTTGTGCTTCTTGCCCCTCGGCCGTAGGTAATCAATAGATACGCGCGCGAGTGACCAGTTGTTTCACTACACCATCCGACTGATCGTTTCGCACAGTGGGTGCGACAACAGGCCAAACGACCATTTCGTCCAAACGATCCCCTAGGCCAAATGACCCTTTCGGCCAGATAACCCTTTCGGCCTAACGATCATTTCGGCCTAACGACCCTTTTGGCCAAAAGACTCTTTCGGTCAAATGACCCTTTCGGTCAAATGACCCTTTCGGCCAAACGACCCCTTCGGCCAAACGACTATTTCGGCCAAACGATCCTTTCGGCCTAATGACCCTTTAGGTCAAATGACTTTCGGCCTAATTGTCTGCTCGGCCAAATGGTATATTCGGCCAAACAACTTTCAGCCTAGTGGCATTCGGCCAAATGGATTTCGGTCGAATGGGTTTCGGCCAAACGACCCTTCCCCGAAGCCTACCGACTAACTGATAATCCTTCCTGTGGGTTTTGTGGAGACGCAGAGGTAAACGCAGTCTTTAAATAGCAGAAACTAACTACTCATATTCCTTCCCTCTTACTAAGTGACTACAAAGACGTGGCCGGCGCCGTTAATGATCATTTGAACATTTGAGTCAATGAACCTTGCACACTCAGAATGCTTGAACAATACCAGCCAATCATTCAGTTGATGTTGGAGACGGCTCCTCAATCGTCGGACCAGTGACATGAAGCAGCGATCGGCCATTCCACCGTAAAAAGATAGATGCCGCCAATAGCTCTGTGCAGGGTGTAGTAATCTGCTTTTGCTTGTTCGTCTTCCGTGGAAGAAGTATTGATTTGCTGCATACTAACTTCATTTCTGCGGTGCCGTCTACATGATTTACTGGGTTATAGATGCACGCAACGAATGCGAGATCCGCGACTTCTGGAAAACCGTGAGGTTCACATTCACACACATTCTCCTTTAGGATCCATCGAGGGATTTTTAAATTGTTTAAACTGCCAAGCTGCTGATAAAAGTCCATCCACAGTTGCACCATAGCTTCTGGGACCTGCTGGCCCCACTCGAGATTGAGGGACCACGGCTCACGCATTATCAATATCCCTGCCAACGGGACGATGATTCTAGCCAATTGACATAGGATTATTCGTATGAACAATATGCTCGCCGGTCTAAAGTGTTGGAAAAACGATTGAGAAACAATCATTCATAGAAATTCAAGTGTTTTCATTAGAACGTTGATGCTAGGATTCTCCATTCCAACTTCTTGTTCGCGCTGCTGCTCTGGAACGTCTGCTAAAAGATTTTAAGAATTTGAAGCAATTTTGTGTGCGCTAAAGCACCATCTCCTCAGCATACCAACTGCCTGATTCTTCAACTTTATTGCTTAGGGTAGAGTATTAGCTTGATTGTATTGGCAGCTAGTGGACATTGGGTACCTTCATCTTCGGTCAACTGACGGAGTGACATGGTTGCTAGCAACGGGGATGAAGTCAAGCTGTACGTCGTCACGGGTTATAAATCGTACGTCTTCAGCGGACTTTTTTGAGTTTCTTCAAAGACCGGACAACAGTTTCGAGAACGTTGATGCGGCCGAACTAATAAGAAGGATGATAACGGCTTGTAATGCCGCAATGCCGCGAAAACTGGAGCCTAGGAGTAATTGGCATCCAGCCTACTGGTGGAACGAAAGGGTCAGTGCGCCTGTAAACCCAGGATACAGGCACAGTCAACGAGGACAAAACCAGAGAGAGAAGAGCGCAAGGCGGCGTTTCGGGAAGCTAGAACCGCATTGAAACAGGTAATCAAGATTAGCAAGTCAGTTTGCTGCAAAGAGCTATTCAGAAAAGCAGACGCCGGTCCCTAGGGCGACGCGTACAGGGTTGTAATGGCAAAGTTTAAAAGCCCGTCGACGCCAGCTGAAATGTGCCCAGTTACGCTGAAATAAATCGTGGAGGGTCTCTTACCGAAACACAATTTGACTTCGTGACCACCGATACCAAACGCAGAAGAAGAAGAAGCAAGTGTACAATGACGAGCTGGCAGAAGCTGCGAACCGCTTGAAAACAAAGAAAGCCCCCGGTTCATATGGAATACCAATCGTGGCTCTGAAAGCTGCTATTTTGGCCTGGACAAGGGTTAATCTTCAGAAATGTGGAAGACCCAGGAGCTGGTACTGCTGCCAAAACCAGGGAATCCGGCCTCGCAGACTCAGTTGGGATACTCCTGGAGAGGATTATCCTCAACAGGCTGACGAAGTGTATGGATAATACTCTCCTGGAGTTTCCATTTCGCAAAGGAGTATCGATAGTGGATGCAATCCGAACAGCACTCGAGAGTGCTGAGAAAGCGTACAAACAGAAGCGAAGAGGAGATTGATACTGCGCAGTGATTACGATAGACGTTAAGAACGAGCGTCCAATAGCGCCAGCTTTGAAGCCATTGCCGCTGCGCTGCACAGAAAGCGGGTTTTCGTCTATCTTTGTCACATCCTAAAAAGCTACTTCCAGAGCAGAGTCCTAGTGTACGACACGAACGAAGCGCAAAAGTCGATGCGTGTTACAGCGGGTGCTCCTCAGGGCTCCATACTCGGCCCAAACCTCTGGAAGGAAATGTATGATGGAGCCCTGACACTGCACCACCTAGGAAACAGAAAATCGTGGGTTTTGCGGACGACGTGTCATTAACAGTGTTGGGCATTTCGCATCTCGAAGACGTGGAGGCGTATGTATCGAGAGCTACAGATAGCTCACCACAAAACGGAGGTGCTATTAGTCAACTACTGCAAAGCGATCCAGCGGATGAAGATCACCATCTGAGGGCACGAGATAGTATCGAGCGAACACTGAAGCATCTGGGAGTGATGATTGATAACCGAAAAGCCCTGCAAAAATTCGGTGAAGGCAATGAACGCTATAACGAAGAGCATGCCAAACGTCGGCGGTCCCAGAAGCAGCATGAGGCTTCTGTTAGCTAGTGTCTCGTCGTTGATACTGCGGTATGGGGTTCCTGCTTGGGGGAATGCACTGCAAACCAAGCGGAGCATTGAAAAATTGTGTTCCGGCTGATGGTCATACGAGTTGCACGCCATGGCCATTTGAATTATCGCCAGGATGATGGCCATTTTCATCACCCTGGCGGAAGACAACAAGTGTTGCCAGTGGAGAGGAACCGGAAACATGAGAAAGATGGTGAAAATTCGTTCGACGGCGATGTGGCAGCAGAAGTGGGACAGTACGCAGAAAAGACGGTGGACCCACCGGCTCATTCCAAGTCTGTCGACGTGGATGAACAGAAAGCATGGCGAGGGAAACTTTTACCTGACGCACTTCCTGTTGGGCCACAGATGCTTCCGGAAGTACTAACATCGGTTCGGACACATTAATTCACCGTTTTGTCCAGAATGGGAGAATGTTGAAGAGATGTCGAAGCACGTGATGTTTGATTGTCCGCAGTTAGCGGAAATACGTTGGGGAATGCCTGTCCCATGGGTGGATAATATCGTAGAGCGAATGTGTCACGAGGAAGACACGTGGAATGCGGTGAGCAGCTGCAGCGTAGATTGAGAGATCAGATGTGCCGGTTTTGGGGAGTATTCAGCGCAGTGAGCAGTGTTTGGCTTCGGGTCATCGGGGCGCTGGTGAACCGGAAGTCTTCTGCCAACTGGATTTGTCAGACCGACCTCGGCACTCGAACAGCCAACTTGCTGATAAAAGACGAAAGCGCTTCGGGTATGTAGGTCACCGCCAGTACGGACGTTATCCACCACCGGAACTGTCAAACCACCTCTCTGCAACCCGAAGACGAAGTCGGCGCAAAGCGTGGAAGCGTCCGCCGGAGGAACGAGACAACGTAGCAGTGGATCTCAGCCAGTCGACGAACTATCATAAGCTAGGGGCCGGTAGTTTAGAAGATGTGCATGAGCATTAAGCACGGTACCCACCCCAAGTAGTCACAGCATCCCAAGGTCCCGGCGGGATCATGGCAAGGAGGATAAGGGACCCAGAAACACCTTTTGTGTTTCCGGGAGGTTCATTTTTAGCAGGTCGGTATTATTTACTTTGTAAGATGGGTAAAGATATGACTCCGGATAATCAGTCCGACCTGTGTTTCTACAAATAAGTAGTTGAACAATACAAAAGAAACTCAAATGATAAAAATGGAGACAAGTTCACCGCTTTTCTTTGCCGAGATTTGTGCTTTTGAACTGTTAAGTAATTTAGAAATTAAATTCTGACCGTGGACCGTGAAATGATTCAACACTGTTTCATTTTTGCAGATTTTTTTTTATTTTCGCAACTCAATTTAAGCGTCACCAATATTCATATGTGCCCTAGTTCTTTTCAAGTATCCAAGAAAAATGTTGCTACACAAAGAATAGATTTCCGAGAATCACGAAAATTTTGGTATTTCGGCCAGTTGTGATTTCTACTTATTGTTTTTTAATAAAGCCAAAACAGCTCCTACATCACACTGTGATAAGTCTTGTATTAATTTTCATTCCACGGATTTACGGTTAGGTATTTCAGTACAATTTGCTTTCAAGTATATATTTTGATCTGTTATACGAACACCTGAAGGAAAAGCTGGATCCAGATGCAGTAAGTATTATAGCAATCAATTAGAATTTGAATTAGATCCATTGTAACATACACCCATCCGTAGTGTATTGATTTCAAGAGTAGAACTTTAGATAGCCAATATTCAAAAGCCAATATTCAAGCTTGTATGTACACATAGTTTTCATCTCAATTCACCTTTCCAACTAAACGGCTTTTAGCGCCTCATACCGTTGAAACCATCACCATTGTCCTGGTTTACCAGTGGCACCTCCGGACAGAACTAATTCAAACATCAGCGAATCATTTGTTGAGCTCGCTGGAGTATCGAGCCCACTAGGATACAGCTACCGAGCGATGGCAACGATGGGAGAGAAGCTCATTTCCTAATGAAAGTCGTCTTCTGTTACAGACTAAACAAAGCATCAAGAGTAGACTGGCCCGACAATGGACATGTCTCCCCATGGACATGTTCATGCTTTTATGGAAATTTTTGATTTGATAATTTAATCTAACTTCCTTATAAATTTTAGCTTCATAGGAGATATGATCTGAACTGAATGTTTGGAAGAATTAAACCAAACTAAACAATTATTGTAAAACATCTTGACAAAATACAATTCTGCAAGGATTTGACACAATAAATGAAATCTTTTTATACAGATACTGTGTTCAAATAATTCAATAAGATTTCAATTCAATACAATGCCAAAATTCTATACATTTTCTGTAAGGTTCTTATGGAGAACTGTACTGAAATCTGCCATCAGCTGGTTGGATGAATATGTGAATTGAATTCAACTACGTAACCAGAGATGATTGATCGTAGAGATTTTGATGAATTTTAGATTAGCGAACAGATGCGCTATTCATTTAATACTTGTTGAAATAACTTTAGATATGTTAACTTACTTGCTACTTCATGCGCTACAGCTTATTCTCGTTGAGCCCACACCCTGCCCTACACCGAATCGAGTATCCTTCACTACTGAGGTCGTATACAACGTAAGCACTTATGTGAGAGGAGGGTCTGTCATTTTCTTACGTTCCATGTAAACAAAAAAAATAACTGGATTGGGTAGAATCTTACTTAGGGGGAGAAGGGCTGGTCGAATACCCAGAAAAATCTTACGTAATTAGTGTACGACCCCTACAGGAGTGGATCCTGGGACTTCAGGTCCTCTTCAACTGCAAACAGCCGTCGTGTACGCGGTTTTCCATAAAGTCTACGAATTTTCCGAGTTCCCTACTGAATATTATTCTCGCTTGCTGTTCTCCCGGCAGACATTGGAAACCTGAGTGAGCCTAATTAACGCTGTTTCTTCGTAAGCATGGCGTTCATTGCCAACGTGCAAACTACCTAACTCGCGTAGATGTCAACCAACAATTTTGATAAAGAATGGGCTGCATGTCTCACATAACCACATTACAGTTGGGTGCATTTGATACCCTGATATGATTTTTATTTCTTCTTTATTTATGGGAATTTTGATATGTGGATCAGTTTTTACTCAAACAATATGCTGCACTATGGTCTCCAGATAACCTATTTTTTTGGGTATGGTTTATCCATTGTACTTGCTACATAAGATACATATTAGGGTGGCTCAAAAAACACTTTTTCAATTTTTTTGATTGGCCGCCCTCTTATTGTGTTCTATTTGTTGCCCTGATGCTCTGGACAAAATTTCAGCCAAATCGGTCAACGTTTGGGCGGTGCTAAACTCGTTGGAAGTTTATATGGAAAAATGTATGCAGAAACATCCAAAAACAGTGATTTGCAGTTGGACGGCACAATTTACAATCAAGGACAATGATACTCTTTCAGTTCTTGTAGAATTAAATACAGAATGTTATGCTGAAAACCGCGAGAAGATTAGAGTTTATTAGGCAAAGATATTAGCATTTTACTGGAGTGTTGTAGGGGGAATTTATTTCTTTTCACTGGTAAAAGAAACGAAATTTGCTCAAACCCTACTTCAGAGAAATGCTAATAACTTAGCCGGGCAAACTCTAATCTTCTCGCGGTTTTCTGCATAACATTCAGTATTAAATTCTTCAAGATCTGAATGAGTATCATAGTTCTTCTTCGTAAGTTGTTCCGTGCAACTGCAAATCACTGTTTTTGGATGTTTCTGCATACATTTTTCCATATAAACTTCAAATGAGTTTAGCACCGCCCAAACATTGACCGATTTAGC
This sequence comes from Armigeres subalbatus, assembly GCF_024139115.2. Lineage (NCBI taxonomy): Eukaryota > Metazoa > Arthropoda > Insecta > Diptera > Culicidae > Armigeres > Armigeres subalbatus. The sequence goes on along the minus strand of NC_085140.1, from coordinate 360,099,128 downwards.
TGAAATTTTGTCCAGAGCATCAAGGCAACAAATAGAACCGAATAAGAGGGCGGCCCATCAAAAAAATTGAAAAAAGTTTTTCCCATACTAATTTGAGCCACCCTAATACATATTCAAGCAGAAGCAGGCATATAAAATCTTTCAATATATAACTGTAGAAATGATAATAGACACAGTTAAAAGGAATGTGGCTCTTTGAAGAAGAATATGAAGTAGGTACTGGAATTTGTTGAATGAATTCAAATCGTATCAATTGTACCGTACCGTACTTTCAACATGTAGTCTGAGTCAGTCTATTCAAGGGCCACATGTCCGGCACCTAGACCGAGCGACCAACCCACCTACACCCACACGCATTCATTCCATCGTTCCGCTTCGTCAATTACCGTAATTGATTTTGCACTACAGCATTGCTACCGTTATCTTGCTTCCTTCCTCTCACCAATCACCGCAACCCCGCCCAAAACCATCCGTAGAACTTTACCGCCTCCACCAGTGATCTCACGACACTACCACCGAGCCTCACCGGCACAGATGATACTCTGCTAAAATCGGCCGCCACAACGACCATTCTACCGAGGAGCTTGACAACAACAACTGCGGCACCAGCAGCGGTCCCAGCACAAACGCCGTCATTGACAACGATGCCGGCGACGACGGAATTCAAAACCGGAAGCTGCAATAACGAGACGGTTGCCACCGGGACGTTCGAGTACCGTAGCGCCTATCCGGAAAACAACTACATAGAGGTAAGTGGCCATACCGTGGTGTGACAAAGTTTGAGAGTGTACCAATGCGAAACCATGCGATGTTAGGCGCATTGGATCTCAGTAAATAGGACTGCGGGTTAATTGTACGGAATCCTCAATTGTATGTTTACGCTGCTTGTACCTACCCGAAGCCCGAAAATCGTACCATTCCAGTTGAATAACCAAAAGCGAACGAATTTCAAATTAAACTTGTAAATTGGCAGCTACTAGGTATTTGCTTAGAAACTTGAGCTTGTGATTGCTCCGGTTTCTGCATGAACGAAAAGAAAGCGGAGACGTTTGGGATGTCTGTTTTTTAGCAGCGTTAAGGCTCCCCCAGACCTAAGCGATTTCATCGCCGCGACGGCGACAACTAGTCGCCGCGATTCTATCGTTGGATCGCTGCAGGCAATGTTCTATTTACGCTTCCATACCAACGGCGACAGAATCGCTGTTGCCAAGCGATAGAATCGCGTCGCGACTGTCGCGTCGCGTGTGTTTGGGGGAACCTTTATAAACGTTATTGATTTAAACATTATTCAAATCATATCGACTCAACAACGTTTAATATTCCGATATTACTCAAAAGATATTAAAACTATCTATTACAGCACTTTGCATTAAAAAGTAATCTTTTATTATTTTCCAAAATATCTTTATCATGAATAAAACGCTGATATGTTGAATACATCCAGGTGTTTTTACGCGGTTGAAATTAATTAATTTCTCGGTTAACCTGAACAGTGAACAGCTTCTGAATACCACCTGATTTTTTATTTATTTTTTTCTATTGACACTAAAGGTCTTAATCGGATTAACCCAAACCATTTAAGGTGAACCGACTGAACGAGTTCCTAAACTGTAGCAGCTCAAGTGCCGCTCTCCGGAACGGAGAAACATCTGAGGCTGTATAATTGATTATTTTAGGATTGCAATGACCCAAGATCGGAGCGATTTATTTACCAAACACAATATTGTAATTACGGAGAAAAATCCTAAATTGGTAAAACTGCATTTTCATTCGTGAAAATTCTGTTCATCGCATAACATTAAAAAATTGTCAACGATTTTTACGACTTTAACAACAGAACAATGAAAATTGCCAATATCAATGCTGCGTCATGTAAATCATTGCAAAAAAAAATTAAAACAAAAGCAAATATGTTTTCGATCATTTAGTAGTTTGTCAATAACTCATTCCAAAATCTGAAATTCCGTTATTAGTTGAATTCTAACAACAAACCATTAGGCAGGATTGTAGAAAAACCTTCGCACTAGAAGTCCACCAAACCACATATTTTGAAATTCAGCTTCTGGGATGTGTTATTGACAAACTACTAAATGATCGGAAGCAAATTACTAAATGATCGATAACATCCTTGAACAAAAGTTGTCAGCAATTTTTAATTATTGGCATTTTAACGTTGCCACACCACTTTCAATTTTTGTGTCAGTATTCGTTCAGTGTTTGAAAAACTGTCACCTTTTACCTAAATAACAGAAAAAAATCAAAATCTCAATTTGTTTTTCACTTATATTTATGTTTACCTTCAGGATTGAACTGATGTGCAGGAAAGGAAATATTGGGTGAACTACTTTGTCATCTGATCCATCTTCGGATTAACCATCTATATTGCCGGGAGGGTATAGTGACGCATAGAATTTCATTTAGGTAGGGACACGGAAGGCATTTCCATCCATCGTCGCAGGAGCTAAAATCAACGAAAGCAATCGACAAATCGACTTTTAAAATATTCGGGGGAAATTGATCCCTCTCCAAAAACTTTATTTATTTATTTAATATCAGACTAAGGCCGGAGTGGCTTGTGCTGCACATAAAAGTCTTCTCCATTCAGCTCGGTCCATAGCTGCACTTCGCCAACCACGCAGTCTGCGGAGGGTCCGCAAATCGTCCTCCACCTGATCGATCCACCTTGCCCGCTGTGCGCCTCGCCTTCTTGTTCCCATCGGATCGTTGTCGAGAACCATTTTCACCGGATTACTATCCGACATTCTGGCTACGTGCCCGGCCCACCGCAGTCTTCCGATTTTCGCGGTGTGAACGATGGATGGTTCTCCCAACAGCTGATGCAACTCGTGGTTCATTCGCCTCCTCCACGTACCATCCGCCATCTGCACTCCACCATAGATGGTACGCAACACTTTCCTTTCAAAAACTCCCAGTGCGCGTTGGTCCTCCAGGAGCATCGTCTAGGTCTCGTGTCCGTAAAGAACTACCGGTCTTATAAGCGTTTTGTAGATAGTCAGTTTGGTACGGCGGCGAACTCTATTCGATCGGAGCGTCTTACGGAGTCCAAAGTACGTACGATTTCCAGTCACTATGCGCCTCCGAATTTCTCTGCTGGTATGGTTATCGGCGGTCACCAGTGAGCCCAAGTACACGAATTCTTCAACCACCTCGATTTCGTCACCACCGATAGAAACTCGTGGTGGGTGGCTTACATTGACCTCTCTTGAGCCTCTTCCTATCATGTACTTCGTCTTCGACGTGTTGATGACTAGTCCAATCCGTTTAGCTTCCCTTTTCAGTCTGATGTAGGCTTCCTCCATCCTCTCAAAGTTACGTGCCATGATATCAATGTCGTCGGCGAAACCAAATAACTGGACGGACTTCGTGAAAATCGTACCACTCGTGTCAATCCCTGCCCTTCGTATTACTCCCTCCAAAGCGATGTTGAATAGCAGGCACGAAGGACCATCACCTTGCCGTAACCCTCTACGCGTTTCGAAGGGATCCGAGAATTCCCCTGGAACTCGAACTACGCACATCACCCGATCCATCGTCGCCTTGATCAACCGTATCAGTTTATCCGGAAATCCGTTTTCGTGCATTAGCTGCCATAGCTGGTCCCGATCGATTGTATCATATGCGGCTTTGAAGTCGATAAATAGATGATGTGTGGGCACGTTGTATTCGCGGCATTTCTGCAATACCTGACGTATGGCGAACACCTGGTCTGTGGTAGAGCGTTCACCCATAAATCCCCCCTGGTACTGCCCCATGAATTCTTTTGCAATTGGTGTTAGTCGGCGGCATAAAATTTGGAAGAGTACCTTGTAGGCGGCGTTCAGCAATGTGATTGCGCGGTAGTTGCTACAATCCAGCTTATCGTCCTTTTTGTAGATGGGACACACGACACCTTCCATCAACTCCTGCGGCAGGACCTCATCCTCCCAAACCTTGGTAATCACCCAGTGCAGCGCTCTAGCCAGTGCCTCACCACCGTGTTTAAACAGCTCTCCTGGTAGTTGGTCAACTCCAGGGGCTTTGTTGTTTTCCAGCCAGCCGATCTCCTCCTGGATTTCTGGAGATTCGGAGCCGGAAGTCGCATGTCCTGCGCGCGTGCCGCCACCTTTGGATCACCTCACGCTCGTTTGTAAGAAGGTTCCCGTTTATTTCGTTACACATATCGGGCTGTGGCACGTGGCCCTTACGTGATCGGTTCAACTTCTCATAGAACTTTCGTGCGTTATTAGCGCGGTACAGTTCCTCCGTCTCTTCACGGTCTCGATCTTCCTGCTGGCGCTTTTTCCTCCGGAAAATCGAGTTTTGTCTGTTCCGCGCCCGTTTGTATCGTGCCTCGTTCGCCCTCGTGCGTTGTTGCAGCAATCTCGCCCATGCTGCATTCTTCTCCTCAACTAACTGCTCACATTCGCCGTCATACCAGTCGTTTCTCTGATCGGAAGCCACCGTGCCTAGTGCAGCGGTTGCGGTGCTTCCAATGGCGGATCGAATATCTCTCCAGCCATCTTCAAGAGATGCTGCGCCTAGCTGCTCTTCCGTTGGGAGTGCCACTTCCAGCTGCTGCGCGTAGTCTTGGGCTAGTCTACCGTATTGTAGCCGCCCAATGTTAAGCCGCGGCGTACGACTCCGACGCGTGTTGATCACCGTCGAGAGTTTTGAGCGCAGACATACTGCGACGAGGTAGTGGTCGGATTCAATATTCGCACTGCGGTAAGTGCGTACGTTCGTGATGTCGGAGAAGAATTTACCGTCGATTAGAACGTGGTCGATTTGGTTTTCCGTTACTTGATTAGGTGATTTCCATGTGGCCTTGTGGATATTCTTACGGGGGAAGAAAGTGCTTCGGACTACCATTCCGCGGGAGGCTGCAAAGTTTATGCATCGTTGGCCGTTGTCGTTCGATACGGTATGCAGACTATCCGGTCCGATGACCGGTCTATACATTTCCTCCCTTCCTACCTGAGCGTTCATGTCACCGATGACGATTTTGACGTCCCGCAGTGGGCATCCATCGTATGTCTGCTCCAGCTGCGCATAGAACGCTTCTTTCTCGTCGTCGGATCTCCCTTCGTGTGGGCAGTGCACGTTGATGATGCTATAGTTGAAGAAACGGCCTTTTATCCTCAGCTTGCATATCCTTGCGTTGATTGGCTGCCACCCAATCACGCGTTGGCGCATCTTTCCCAGCACTATGAAGCCGATTCCCAGCTCGTTGGTGGTGCCACAGCTTTGGTAGAAGGTAGCCGCTCGATGCCAGCTTTTCCACACTTTCGGTCCTGTCCAGCAGATTTCCTGCAGCGCTACAACATCGAAGTTGCGGGGATGTAATTCATCGTAGATTATCCTGTCGCAACCTGCGAAGCCTAGCGACTTGCAGTTCCATGTTCCAAGCTTCCAATCGTGATCCTTTATTCGTCGCCTAGGTCGTTGCCGATTGTATCGAGTCGTATTATCTTCTAAGGCGTTCGTAATAGTTGTTTTCAAAGGCGGCTTATTGGGCCTGCGCAAACCTCCTGTCTCATCGGAGGGCCGTCGTGTCAGGGCAGATGGCCTGGAGAGGGATCGTCAAGCCCTTGGACATAGTCCCTGCTGCCCCCATATCCAAGAACTTGCTTTGATCAAATTAAAAAGGAGCCCTCTGCTTTTTTAAAATATTTTTCTTTCAAAATACGCAGAATTTTCGAATTGCTAAGCGTATAGGGTAAATCACTACTTGGGCCTATGGACCCCATTCCCGGCTCACTGCACAGAAAACTAATGATTTATACTGTTTGATAGCCGTAGGTTTATGATTGATAATTTTAAAAAAGTCTCCTATTTGTCTCGCACAATACTCAATATTTTTCAACCATTTATTTCACTCCTAATCGATCCAATTATAGAAAATAAAAATGTAGATTTCAAACTTTTGCTCTTCGTTGCAACACCATTGAGCCGGAGTGATTTTTTTCCATTTTTACAAAACGGTATCATCAAATAATTACCTACCTGAAAATCGTCACAGTGCTCGATACAACCATTGCTTCAGGCTGTTTATCACCACACAATAATGCTAAACTCACGCACTTCAATCTTTCCTAATTGTTCCTATCACTAGATCTTATATAAACATATTGGAATACATTTAAAAATGTATTCTCAAACAGAACAAAAAATCATCTCGGCCCAAGAACTTCTAGCTGTACAGTGCTGCCAAAAGGCCATGAGTCTTATTTTAGTATGCAGATAATTCTTCATCGTTAATAGGAAAACTGTCTAAAGCGTTGACGCTTTTATGTTATTTATAATTATCTCAATTTCAAAAAGTAAAAACAATATTTTTTCAAGTATTTGGAAGGAATTTGGATGAGTGCATATATCTTCTCAACCAAATAAAAATTATTATGAATAATACCATCTGGCATCACGTTATCGTGGAACGTGCATATTTTTGTTTACGTCGCATTTTCTACCGTCCCGAGAGAGAGAATGAGAGTAAGATGTTGAGAGATTGAGTAAAATATTGCGTATGCCGAAGAGACTTGGGGTATGCCGGATAAGCAATCGCCGATGACTGAACTGAGTGCTGCACCATGTTAAGGTGGTTATACAACAAAGCCACAATTCGGCCATCTTGGAAACCACGTGCTTTTTCTAGTGATTTTTCAAGCGCACGAATTGAGAGAAAAACAACGCCCATGGGGATGAAACATCCGTAGATCGTTTGATTACTCATGCTAAGCAATCGACTTTATTTTCAGCATTGTACAAAAACTATTACCCTGGATTTGAACTTTTGATAATATGAGTAGAAAACCGTGTGGTGAATTTAAAATTCACCACATGGCTTGATTGTATATATTAAATCAAATAAAAGCTTTCTCAAGCGGTGTTTAGCAAGAATAACTATTTTTTAAGCATAGGTGAACCCCATCGCAATATTACACGGTCCACAAAATTCAGGAAAAGTTGCTCCTAGTCATAAATATCAATTAAATAATGCAGTCGTGCGCATGTTAGGCCGGGAATGGGGTAAGAAACCCTCCATGAACGATTTTTGTTATTGAATTCTAATTTGGGGAGACTTGATCCCATTTCTATGATATCTACGCAATAAATATTTTTTCCTGCCAACCCTTCATCAAATCTGTCAAATCTACAAAACATTAGAAGCCTGAGAACAGATTTAAATTTGTTTTAATTTTTTCGCCAAATTTTTGTATGGGTGACTAATGGGTGACAAGTGTCCCCATATTGAGACAATAACTTCAAATCCAAATATCCTAAAATTTTGATGAAATGTTGACATTTTCATTAGTACAGATCATTAAGCATATTTATGGTTTTGTGCTGTGAAAAAACGAAAGCATTTGGTCATTGCTATGCAAAGTTGTCCAAATTTTGCGTGGCCAAAAACATTCTTTTGGGAAGGTCAAAACATACAAACCACCCTGCAGAATAAATAAGGTTGTCGATCCAAAAAATAACTCACCACATGAAGGTCATTTGTCTAGAGGATCTATACTAAAAATACGCTAGAACAAAACTACTTTAGTTCTTGATAAAACAGGGGGTGATGAAGTCTCCCCGGGGATCAAGTCTCCCCATCTTCCCCTATTGGAGCTCGTAACTTAAACATGTTTGAAAATAATGACGAATATTATCAATTGAGATGAATCTGCTGTATTTCATAGCTGTTTTCCAATGCATGACATACCAAATGATGAAATCAAGATACTCTACGTTAATTTACGTGCGAAACAATTGCTTGTTGATCGACAAGAGAAATGAACGGGTGGCGACTGATTGCCCACAGAACGGCATTGAAATCACAGGAGAATCAATTTAATTAACGGCCATTCAGTGTAATTCACCCGGCTTCCAATTATAGTTGCACTTGCACTTCTACATATGCCTACATTGCATTGGTGCACGCTTCTCGTTTCAGTTCATGTCAAAGCGCTCTCGTTCAGATCGAGAGCACTAGAACATAAACAATGTTGCATTTGCGACAATCCGGCAATTCATGATTTAACCCTCTGGGGACTACGGCAATAGTTTACCCCGTTTTAGATTGTAGCTACACGTATGACTGCCTTTTTCCAAATAGAAACTGTTCTAACGTTCCTCTGAGAAAAATACGTACATGAGCTTTCAGCACATTTTTCAAATTGCTATGCTCAACTGTTTTACATCAGTTTAGTTACATTGTTGTGTAGTTACATTGATGTGTATGAATCTTATAGTAATCAGAGTAGAATCTTAGCGGCCTGTGTAGATTGTGTTCTTTTGGTTTGAATGCAGAGAAAAATGAAGAATTCTTTCACTATTTATATCTGAACACAAACTGATTCAGTAAACCCTCTTTTTATTTAGGGGGCCAACTCGACGAGTGAGAGGGTACCTATCAAAGTAACTGATCAGATTTTCAAAGATTCTTATCGTGTTAAAGTGTTAGCTACTGATTATGGAGCGTTCACTATAAAATAATAATCAGATTCCAAGAATGATCCAAATGCGGGGTGCACCAGTGATGATTACGGATTTGAACTTGTTTAGGGAAAAAATGTTTTTCCGATGGCAAATCATCCAACAAAATGAGCACCAAAATTAATTGTATGCAAGATTTTCTTAAAACTTTTTGGGAAAATTCCGTACATTATTGTAAGATTTTTACTTCTGCTATTTGTCAGATTTTCCTAGTAAGTGTTCCAACCTCAGAAATTTATTCATCGCTCCAGTTCCCTAGCAGCACAATTTGGACCAATTTGGTTGCCGCAACCAAATTCAGTTGTTTATAAGTCGGTGGAACTGTTATATCGGGTTGGGTAACTTCAGATAGACGATAGACGATTTTAATTTTTTCATAGGAAAATATATTTTTTTGGAAAATTCTGCAATTATTAATTGCTACTTCTGATTTATTAATGGCTAGATTGCATCGAAGTATCAAATTTTGGTATGACAAATTCAACTGTTGAAATACAAATCTATATAATAAAAATGAGTTGTGATTTTCTTCCTGACGATTTAACTCGCGAACGGGTTGACCGATTTGCCATTTTTTTTCCCTAATCGATTCGTTTTCGGTCCGCAAGGTTTGTTTCTACAAAAGGTTGGTAAATTTAACGGGGAAATGCAAAAAATCATTTGAAAACAATTTTGGGTCAGCTATTGAGAAAAACAAAACAAACGCGCGGAAATTGATCTAGAGTGCGGTGCTGCAAATAGTTCATTGTGACATTTGCAACACCCGGGCAAAGCTGGATTTCGTAACGATTGGTTAATCGGTAATATTAAAAGATATTTTACAAGATAAAGAATGTCGCTTCGGTTCCCTTTATTCTTCTGTCCGAAACATGTTGGGTACCGAACTGTCAAATCGTATGTACTTTTCCTTTATTGGCATTAAGCACCCTATCCTCGCCAGCAAAAGACGTTCCGGACAGCGACGACAGCGACAATCTTTATCTTGTAACTAAAATATCTTTTCTAATAGGCATAACATGAAAATAACACACTCTAAAAACAATCTGGACCAACGTTTGAAAAGACGTAACAGTCAAATTTTCATTCCAGGTCTTTGTCTTTGTATATAACTATGTATGTATTTGATTGCTACGTCCTTTGCAAATGTTGGACTAGAAATTTCGTTTTCAATTTTGATCAAGCAATGTTTGATTCGCCTATCCACGATTTATGCACCACGCGAGCATGGAGACGCATGGTTGCTCATAGCCATGGTGGTTGTGCATATTTATACCAAAATTTAAAATAATCGTAGACAAAAAGTTCCATATGTCTCCGCTTTTTATCTGCACCTTCAGCACCATCTAGAAAGGTTGTATAGATCAGGTGTTTTCAGACGATATGTCCAAAATGTCACAACAGCAACTTTGTTGAAGCTAGTTTTGCTCTAAGCCGCTTCTATCAAAAGATAAAACTTAGCTGGATGACACCCCAAGTAACACCGAAAACATCATCATTAGCCAAGATCTAAGAATAATGTTGAATCTTCTTCTTCTTTTTCTTCTATATACTTAAAAATGAATTTCTGTCTGTCTGAACCTTATAGACTCCGAAACTACTGAACCGATCGGCGTGAAAATTTGTATGCAGAGGTTCTTGGGGCCGGGGAAGATTCTTAAGATGGTTCGAGACCCCTCCCTTTTTTGGAAAGGGGGGCTCCCATACAAATGAAACACAAATTTCTGCATAACTCGAGAAAAAATCAGAGAATAAATAAATTCTAGGAGAAACGAAGTTCGTCGGGTCTGCTAGTGTTGAATAAAGGTCGGGAAATTGAAATACAAAACATGTTATGTTAGAGGAAAACTATGAAAAGGTTTTTGTTAAACATACAGCAACTTGACCATGGAATATGTTTCATACTACAAGCTTACAACTCGATGATAACATGGTCGGGGCTCTGCCAAACCGCACCAAGCGGCTTTTTGACTGATTTGTGATATTTGGTTCATAAAAAGCAAACTGAATTCATTTCATATGAATTCATACGTCTATTTGTTGTAGGATATCCTCAGTTATGGGATGGAGGTATGTCTGGTACGATTCGTGATCAATTAAATCTGCTAAACAAAAACTTGGGAGGAAAAATGAGTAATTTTTGGTAGACGCTTGGTTCGATTTAGCAGAACCCAGGTCACATGTTGATTTTTGACATTTGTTTGGTTAATTGAGATGTTTCGTTTTACATTCTCACAACATAAAACACGTCGATCAGGAAGATTTTATGAATACGGTCATAACATGTTCCTTTTTTGACATTTGTTTTGTCAGAAATTATATCCTAATGATAACAGTTCTGCTAAAATATGCATTTTGAACATAATTTCCAGATCTTTCAAGATCAATGCAATAAACGTTCTCCATTGACCCTATTGTTTATCGAGAACTCGCCATATTGAACCGTCTAAGACGAGCTTAGTACTTTCCGTGTAATTTCACTACCTTTTATATGTTGGAAAGTACCAAGCTCGTTTTAGACGGTTGAATACATCGCACTAAAATGAGCTTAAAATATTTTTTCTCGCCATATTGTTTTTGTTGCAGACTCGAGAATTTATTTGCATATCAATTTCAAAATTATGCTTAGGCATAGTTATATTTTTCTGCAATCATTGGCGCATGAATTCAGTAGAAGAAAAATGAAAAGTTAGCCAATGAAACATGAGCCGCATATAATGTTGCGACCGAGACTTCGAAACATATTTGATTTATTTATTCAGTTTGTATATTTTTATTATTATTATTAACACTAGGATTTATTCGCTAAAAAAACTTACGCGGATACATTCGTGCAGAAAATCGTTGTAACTAAATTTTCAAATGACTATATCTCAGTGGTTTTTCAACCGATTTTCTCAGTTTTTTCACCAACCTCTTCTAGTTTCTGGACATTGCCAAATATTGTATCTTGGGATGTTCATTTTTTCACTAGAGATGTGACAGTAAACCAATGGATTTACAAAAATGCGATTTTGGAGATATACTTATATTTGATTACCAAAAATGATATCTATTCATATAGTGATGATGGAAATGATAAAATAACACATAAAAGACATCACATGGAACATAAGAACAAATTTTGAGCATCCCTACTATGCATACGATGATAATTCGGAATAGGCATGAGAGATGTTGTAAGATCTTCAAATGGTCCTGGAGTATGAGTAAAATGGTCTATCGAATCAACCAAGGTTTCCATGAAGCCTCTAGCTTGTCTTTCACTTGCGTCTCAAATCCAGGCGTAAGATCTCCAAATTGTCCTGGAGTTTGAGTAAAATGGTCTACCGAATCAACCAAGGCTTCCATGATGTCCCCAGCCGCGGTATCAACTCTTTTATGTCCTTGTTCACTTGCGCCTCAAATCCAGGCATATGAGATGTTGTAAGATCTCCAAATTTTCCTGGTGTTTAAGTAAAATGGTCTTTTGAGTAAAATGGTCTATTGAATCAACCAAGGCTTCCATGAAGTCTCTAGCTTGTCTTTCACTTGCGTCTCAAATCCAGGCAAATGAGATGTTGTAATATCTCCTTAATGTCCTGGAGTTTGTATCAAATAGTCTAGCAAATCAACCAAGGCTTCCATCCTGTTTCCAGCAGCGGTATCAACCCAATAATGTTCTCCGAGTCTTTAAGTTCCACTTATGTCACAAATCCAGGCATATGAGATGTTGAAAGATATCTAAATTGTCTTGGAGTTCGAAATAAATGGCCTACCGAATCAACGAATGCTTCCATAATGTCCGTAGCCACAGTTTCAACCCAATTATTTCCTCCGAGTATTTGTCTTTCACATGCGTCACAAATCCAGACATATCAGATGTTGGAAGATCTTCAAATTATTCTGGAGTTTAAATCAAATGGTCTACCGAATTAACCAAGGCTTCAATGAATTCGGCTGGGGACTTCATGGAAGCTTTGGTTGATTCGGTAGACCATTTGATTCAAACTTCAAGACAATTTGGAGATTTTACAACATCTCATATGCCTGGATTTGAGACGCAAGTAAAAGACAAATATCTGGAGCACATAATTGGAGTGATACCACGGCAGAGGACATCATGGAAGCCTTGATTGATTCGATAGACCATTTTGCTCAAACTCCAGGGCAATTTGGAGATCTTACAACAACTCAAATGCCTGGATTTGAGATGCAAGTGAAAGACAAATACTCGGAGGACATAATAGGGTTTATACTACGGCAGAGGACATCATGGAAGCCTTAGTTGATTCGATAGACCATTTTACTCAAACTCCAGGTCAATTTGGAGATCTTACAACATCTCAAATGCCTGGATATGAGACGCAAGAGAAAGATCAAGTAGTACATAAATGGGTTGATACCGCGGTATGGGACACCATGGAAGCCTTGGTTGATTCGTTAGACCATTTGATTCAAATTCCAGTACAGTTAGGAGATCCTAGAACATCATAATTTATTATCACACATATTTCGTATATAGGCTAGATGTAAGGGTATGCGATAAGACACTTTTTCCTAACGAAACGAAACGAAACGAAATTTAAAATGTCTGTATTGCTTCGAAACAAAACGAAACGAAATATATATTTTATTTCGAGACTTCGAAACGATACGAAATCAACATCTATTTAATTCGAAATTTTTCGAAACGAAACGAAATTTAAAAAAAAAATTCCGCGGAATTTTTATTGAATTGATTTTACATAATGCACACAATTCTCTCATTTTCTCAAAGTCAAATAACTGCTTTGCGACCAATTGAATTATAGTAACAGCAGCCTGTGATGCCGTTTTCCCGTTTACCATTGTCGATAAAGTAATACCCCAGCATTTGTGCCGCTTTCAAAGGAATTCATGGTGGAGTGGATGCTCCCAAATCTGATCAATTTAATATCAGTTCAGCTTTATATCAGTAAGTATGTATATAAAAAAAATAGAGGATTTGTGGGATTTTTTTCTAATTTAAATTCTGTTTAACCTTATTTCATTTAAGACTTATGTGATTATGCTGAAACATACTTCATATTCATTTATCAGCGTGGTTTTATGGTATTGAGCTAAATCAAAACCAGAATATAAGAATATAGTCTGCGCAGATAGAGAACTGTTAATAGCATACATTTGCTCGCTAGACGAATCCTCTGCTCATTTTTAAAATGCACAAAGATATGTCTTTCAGATTGCATTTCAGAAATGTGATCGCAAAAGTTTTTACGGCAGCAGTTTCCAGGTAATAGAAATTTACGACGTCAATCGTTTAGACGCATGGGCTATGGAGTGTGGGTTCGATTCCCGCCCCGGTCAAGAGGAAACTTTTCGTAATCGAAAAATTCTCCATCCGTCCACTGGGTGTTATGTGTCCTGTCCGTTGTCTAGGTGTTTAAGTGTTCAGTCTGGTCGAAGACGGTGTTCCTGTCTTTTTCCTTCCAAATTCAACCTTTTCATTAAGAGGCTCGGAAACCCTTCAATTGAGTAAGAAACAGCTGCTCGAATAGTATGAGCCGGTTCCGCCCTTACAGTCAATTTAGGATTAGGAGAAGAGAATTAGTTTGATACTCATTATTATAATATTATAAGAGGAATGTTCTGTGTCTCCGTAAGTGCCACGGGAAAGGAATCTTTGGTTTGTTGAAAAGGTAATTTATGTGAAGCCACCTTAATAAGCGACTAAATATTTACTGTAAACGAACTGTTATTTTCAAAACTATAAGACGAAAATCGTGGTTTAAATCTGGGTACTGCGGATAGAGCCGCTTTTCTGCGCTCAAGCGAGTAGAGGGTTATTTTGAAATCACTCCTATAAACAAAATTATTTTGCAGTTACTTGGCTGTCAAACATTTCCCGCTCTTCGAATTTCTCTTTCCATGCTGCATGAGGGCGCACAAATGCGCTAGACTCTACATGACTTTACGATTGTTTACATACATTCCTGCTCCAATCAGCTGCTGAATCTCGTGAAATTTCGTGACGAATGCTTTTTAGTTGCATTCCTACTTATTTTCCACTCGAAATATAAAGTGAAAATGTTTGTTACAAAGAATACAAAACTCAAACAAAGTTTATTTCTATTTTTCCCTCAAATAATAACAATACTTCTCAACATTAGATCAGAAACGAACCTAATGACAATCTCCAATGTTTGGCTCCGGCACAATTGGCGCTTTGATGTTGCATGAAGAAGAAGAAGCAGAAAGATGATAATCGAAAAGAGTTTTAAAAACTTCTTCGTATGGTTTCCCGTGGAGATTTTTTCGATTATCATCTTTCTGCTTCTTCTTCTTCATGCAACATCAAAGCGTCAATAGAAAATTTTGGCTTCAGTTTGACAACCAAATCGATTCTATTCGCACCACCCAGGTCCAAATCAATCCAACACAAAATCATGTGCTTCATTTAAGGTTTTCCTTAGGGACTTCCTAACCCTTGAGCGGTGCTTAGTCATGCGCTAAAATCTGGTTTGAGGCATAAAAGGTGAAGAAGTTGGCCTTTACTAAAAAAGAGGCGCTCTAAAAATACTTCACAATGGCCTCGGGAATCCACGCCACGACTTTGCCTCTTTGACAAAGTTGTACTGATTTGATTCATATCTGATTACATTTACACTCTGACCCTGACGTCTTAAATATTGAGTCAGATCCTTTTGAAAAAAAAAATAAGATAGCATAGTTAAAGATATTTTTCGTTTTTTGTTGAACATTTCTAACAAAACACCGAAGACGTTTTATAGAAGAAAACTGAATACGTATTTGTCGACTCAAAATAGAATTTTGTAGTAGGCGTTAATGGAAAAAATTGTATAACATTAAGTTTTGAAAGCAGCTTTATAATTTTGTTCACCGGCGCAGCCAAAATTTTCGATAATTCACGACATACGAGACAGTAAGTCCAAATTTGTCTCGAAATTCCGCGGAATTCCGTTAAATTTCGTTATGAGCTAGTTTTTTCAAGCGAAATTTTGGTAATTTTACGAAACGAAACGAAATCAATAAATCTGATTTCGCCATGCTCAAATTCCGCGAAATTCCGCGGAATTTCGTTTCGAACCACCTGAAACGAAATTTTTCGAAATACCGCATATGCTTAGCTAGATGTACCAGTTGTGGCTATAGCACCAGTTGTCGCACTAGTGCTTTATATGCCAAATGGGCAATCAAATCACCGCAAACCAAGTTCATATCGATAAAGCATATTCATATGATACGATAACGCCTTTGATTTCCACCAAAACAAGCAAAGCATAATTGTAAAAAAATATTTTGCTTAATTTTAGACGTCCTTCGCACCAGTCGTCGCACTAGTGGTCTCAATTTGGCCAATCCCATAAGAAAACAATGGGATTTGCCAAATAAAGAACCAAAATTAAGAATAGTGCCACAACTGGTGCATGCGTTCCTATTATGGATTAATCAATTTTGAGGATAATAACAATTTTTTTTGTGGTTTTCACAGCTGTTGTAAGGAGCAGGAAGTAAAACCTTTCGCTTGATATATAAAGTCCACCCACATGCCTTTTACTTATTTTTTTTTAAATAGTTGTTCTTATATATGGCGACAATTGGTACACCCACCCTGCACACCAAAAAATTATTAATGTTACAGGTGACGTAATGGAAAAAACTGACACAATACCGCAAGACGTAATATGAATTGAGATGTATTTTTCAGTCAATTTGGATGCACACAAAAGTTTCAGTACAGTCACCACAGTTGTAATGAAAAACAAACTGAAATTTACATCCATCGAACCCAAAGCACGGCAACCGGTGCGATGAACGTATGAAATGACAACACACGCACCCAGCAGCCAAGCAGCCGACGAGTTGATGCAATGAACAGAGCATTCGCGGAAGAATGTAGAACTTGTTTCAGTTTAAACTCTACTTCTTTATGAAGCAGTGCTGACCGTGTGGTAGCGTAAGCGGCGCTCACGTAGTAAACCAATGTTCGATTCCCGTCTGGTACTTTACCATTTTTGTTGAAATAATACAGCCGTGTAAATTTAAAAGTGAACCAAGTTTCACATTTATCATGACACAATTTCGCATCAATGATGATGCTCGTGGGTGTCGGTCTTTTTATTTATTTATTTATTTTTTTAACGAAGGTAATGGAAATCTGCAAACTGACACCTGGGGAGGCGAACCCAGGTAGTGTGGGGATGGGATCACCACTCCCGACCCACTAAAACCAACTCCTTCCTCTCCAGTCGTTCCCCCGGCCCGCAATTAAGCAATACTTCGGGGATGACTATTGGGCATTGCGCCCCTCCATGACGTACACAAGTGCACGTATGCGCCTCAACTCTTCGACACTCCCCATGCAACACATTTGCACAAGACATACTGGCACCACATGTGCCCCAACACTCACCTGCCTATGCCGCTTGAATGACTGCAAGGAAAGATCAGGCACCCTGCAGGGGTACCCCAATGCCGCCATCTCACAACATAGACAGTCCTCATTCAGTATGGTGCTCACCCCGTCCTGCAACAGAATGGCACCACTTGTCTACCAAGCCGGAGGCGACCCTAGGTTGGTGGCTCCTATGCCGCTCCTACCTCAGCTACGAGGCAGACCCTTTCATGTCTCCTATTTCTGAGGTGCCGCAGAGGCATCAACCCCTGACACTCCTGCCAGTATAGCGAAACTTTCGTGTCCTCTACTTCTGAGGTGCCGCAGAGGTATCTGCCCCCGACACTCCTGCCAGGCCTAGCGAGACTTCACTCATTCCGTCCCTGACAGCCGGATCACACTACTGCCTAAGCAGCCACTCTGACCATACGTACCATGCGAGTCTAACTTGTGTGCTCGCTCATACATTCAGTCCCAATCGCTTGCACCACTTGTGCACCACTCTCTTTGACATTCAGTCACTCACTCAGTGGGGGTTGTAATACCCCCATCTCCCATTTTTATCCACTCTGTGCACCTCCTGTGCATCGTTTGGGCGTGGAACACCCGGCACGTCAAGCGTGCCTAACACTCACCTACCCGGGCTTTGATACTGTCAATAGGACTCCATAAGGTACTATGCCGGTAGCACCCACCCATTGACGTTTCGAGGCCCAGGTAGTCCTCAGCCAGTGTGGTGGTCTCCCCATCCTGGGACGGGGTCACACCACTACCTTACATGTCTCCGATTTCTGAGGTGCCGCAGAAGCATCAACCCCCCGACACTCCTGCCAGACGCAGCGAGACTTTCGTGTCCCCTACTTCTGAGGTGCCGCAGAGGTATCTGCCCCCCGACACTCCTGCCAGGCCTCACCAGACTTCAGTCATTCTAACACTACCGACCATGCGTACCATGCAGAGACTTACTTGTGTGCTCACCCATACACTCGGTCCCTCATTCTGTGGGGTATTACGAGTAACACCCCCAACTTCCATTCGCTTGCACCACATGTGCACCACTTGGGGTGTGTGGGTACCACCCACTGCCACCCGCTTGCCGCCGAAGCAGCCCTCACTCTGTGGAACCTCCACAGGCTCCGTTAACGACCTGGCTAATTGTTTCACCCCCAGGCCATTCATCCCTTCGGCACGGGTCGCCTGACACCTTGGGATTAGGGGTTAGGGGCTTGTATGCTTTAAGCGGCACACGGTCGCTTGATAAGGTTTGCTTGCGGATATGTGGTTTTTGGGAGGGAATTAACAGCGCCCCCTGTTAACCCCACCACCTCCTAGGCAGAACCCCCTGACTCACAGACGGCTGGGGAGGGGTCGTCAAGCCCTTGGACATGGTCCCTGCTGCCCGCCGAGGGTGTCTGTCTCGAAGCATTCATGTGGTTTTTCATTGGTGCTTAGGAATTAGGCCTTCAGCTCCCACTTACTCGAAATGGTGGTTTCGTGGGGCGCCGGCAGTGCGAAGCCGTACTCGCGGATGCACAACGTTGCTTTGGGGAGTTGATGGTCACTATCGCGCTCAACGCTGCTGGACTCGTGCGGCGCGTGCGAAGCCATGTATCGCGGATGCACACATGTTGGCTTGGGGAGTTGATGGTCACTATCAGCGCTCAACTGCGACTCGTGGAGCGCCGGCAGTGCGAAGCCGTACTCGCGGATGCACAACGTATTGCTTTGAGGGAGTTGATAGGTAACTATCAGCGCTCAACCTGCGACTCGTGGGGCGCCGGCAGTACAGCCGTACTCGCGGATGCAAACATGTTAGCTTTGAGGGAGTTGATAGTCCTATCAGCGCTCAGCACTGCGACTCGTGGGGCGCCGGCGTGCGAAGCCGTACTTCGGATGCACACATTTAGCTTTGGGGGTTGATGGCAGTCACTATCAGCGCTCAGCGCTGCGAGCTCGTGGGGCGCCGGCGGTGCGAAGCCGTACGCGGATGCACTGTAGCTTTGGGGGAGTTGATGGTCAACTCAATCGTTGGCCCGCAGCCGAGATGTGAGTAAACCGGCTCTTTGGGACATCCTAACGAGTATTGATGGATATTGCTTCATGAGCGATGTGAGTAGATGACTCTGGAGTTGTCAATCACTATCAGCGCTCAACTGCGACTCGTGGGGGCGCCGGCAGTGCAAAAGCCGTACTCGCGGATGCACAACGCGAGCTTTGAGGGAGTTGATACGACTATCAGCGCTCAGCCTGCGACTCGTGGGGCGCCGGCAGGTAAGCCGTACTCGCGGATGCACATGTTGCTTTGGGGATTGATGGTACCTATCAGCGCTCAACTGCGACTCGTGGGGCGCCGGCAGTGCGAAGCCGTACTCGCGGATGCAACATGTTGGCTGGGGAGTTGATAGTCACTATCGGTGCTCAGCACTGCGACTCGTGGGGGCGCCGGCAGTGCGAAGCCGTACTCGCGGATGCACAACATGTTAGCTTTGGGGGGTTGATAGTCACTATCAGCGTCACCTGCGACTCGTGGGGCCGGCGGTCAAAGCCGTACTCGCGGATGCACAAGCATTGGCTTTGGGGGAGTTGATAGTCACTATCAGCGCTCAACTGCGACTCGTGGGGGCGCCGGCAGTGAAAGCCGTGCTCGGATGCACAACATATTAGCTTTGGGGAGTTGATAGTCACTATCAGCGCTCAACTGCGACTCGTGGGGGCGCCGGCGTATGAAGCCGTACTCGCGGATGCACACATTTGGCTTTGAGGGAGTTGATAGTCACTATCGGCGCTCGCTGCGACTCGTGGGGCGCCGGCGTGCAAAGCCGTACTCGCGGATGCAAACATGTGCTTTGAGGGTTGATGGTACTATCAGCGCTCACCGCGACTCGTGGGGCGCCGGCAGTGCCGAGCCGCTCGCGGATGCCATGTTAGCTTTGGGGAGTTGATAGTACTATCAGGGCTCAGCACGACTCGTGGGGCGCCGGCAGTGCGAAGCCGTACTCGCGGATGCACAACATGTTAGCTTTGGGGAGTTGATGTCACTATCAGGCGTCAACTGCGACTCGTGGGCGCCGGCAGTGCAAAGCCGTACTCGCGGATGCACCATAGTTGGCTTTGAGGGGAGTTGATGTAACTATCAGCGCTCAACTGCGACTCGTGGGGGCGCCGGCAGTGCGAGCCGTACTCGCGGATGCACAACATGTTGGGCTTTGGGGGTTGATAGTCACTATCAGCGCTCAACTGCGACTCGTGGGGGCGGCAGTGCAAGCCGTACTCGCGGATCACAACATAGTTAGCTTTAGGAGTTGATAGTCACTATCAGCGCTCAACTGCGACTCGTGGCGGCGTCAAAGCCGTACTCGCGGATGCACAACATGTAACTTTGAGGGGTGATACTATCGAGCAACTGCGACTCGTGGGGGCGCCGGCGTGCGAAGCCGTACTCGCGGATGCACAACATGTGCTTTGAGGGTTGATGGTCACTATCAGCGCTCAACTGCGCTCGGGGGCGCCGCGTGCAAAGCCGTACTCGCGGATGCCAACATGTTAGCTTTGGGGAGTTGATGGTCACTATCGGCTCCGCTGCGACTCGTGGGGGCGCCGGCGTAGCCAGTACTCGCGGATGCACAACATGTTGGCTTGAGGGAGTTGATAGTACTATCAGGCGCCAACTGCGCGACTCGTGGGGCGCCGGCAGTGCGAAGCCGTGCTCGCGGATGCACAACATATTGGCTTTGGGGGGTTGATAGTGCTATCAGCGCTCGCTGGACTCGTGGGGCGCGGCATGCAAGCCGTACTCGCGGATGCACAATATTAGCTTTGAGGGAGTTGATAGTAACTATGGCAATACGCTGGCTAC